>NC_091328.1:8782020-8932020 GCF_038502225.1 Cherax quadricarinatus | reverse complement strand
GGGCTCCTGTTTCTTATGGATTTAAAATCCAGGATACATACATCTAGAGGGATTCTCTAAGTGTATATACACCGAGTGATGTGTTTCAGTGTATATACTCTCAAAGTTTACATTCATTGTCCTCTTCGCTTTCGGGCCGAGTGGACCTTTGCGCAGACGCTACTCAGTTGCCTCACAGGTACCGAGTTGAGTGGTTGTGTGCTCTGCGCCTCGCCCTCTGGTGGCGAAGATCAACATTACCCCACAAGATGGAGGGAAGCCTCCGACGAGTTAACACTGTGTGTGGAGATTTTGCAGGGATCTTTGTTGGATCCTAATGTTGACGTCCTCCTACTCCAAATCCTGCAAGACACATATAAGATCTCCAACGATGATATCTATGGTGTTTCAGTAAATGGTGCTTCCCGGGTTTTCGTCAAGTTTACGACTACTACAGTGTATGAGGATGTTGTTCAACGTTATCAAGATCTACGTTGTCAGGTGAACTCAACTGTGGCAGTGTGTCTTCGGGATGTGTCCCGCACTTACACATGGGTCAAGATTCGAAACGTCCCTTTCGAAGTTGATGAGCATGCAATCCGTAAGGTTTTCACCAAATTTGGGATGATTCACCAGACTTATGCAGGTGTATGGAGCCATGGCCCATTTGAAGGTAAACCTGACGGGTCGTTTTCAGTAAAAATGTCCATCAAAATTGCCATCCCGTCTTTTGTTCTCCTCGACGTCTACCGTACTCAGGTATGTGTGTATTACCCGGGGCAAAGGAAGACGTGTCGGTTATGTGACGCGTATGGACACATGGCATATCAATGTGATCGTCGGCGTTCTCGTCAACAGGGTGAGCAGCGTGTGTCGTCAGACGCTCCTACACAAGCCCCCGAGTCCATGGTAGGCGAGGGCGTCCGTCCGACACCAACGCCTCAACAGCCTTCCCTCGATGTACCTGTCACTACACCTGATTCACCGTGTGTAACATTGCCCTGTATGGAGACAAGCGTTACTGATGACGGTGTCGCAGCGACATCAAGTACGTTCCTTAAATCGCTTTCGTCCGCTTCAAAGGGTACGTTGCGCACCTTCACCCATGTGTAAACACGGGAAACATCTCGAAGGCGGACGGTAACACCAGGGTTAACGGTCTTTATCACATCCTGGTATTTAGCAACCATATTCTCATAGGTGCAGCCTTGTCTGAATTTGACGAACAACCTCGTATTGCCATTTAATGCTACACCGTAAAGGTCTTCATTGGCAATTCTATACGTATCTCTCAGGATCGCCGTCAGCAGAAAATGAGTATTCTGACTATTAAATAAGCCAGTCACTAAATCAAGGCAGAAAGTGTTGACGCGCCTGTGTCCTCCTTCCGCCATTGTGAGTAGACTGGTGAAAACTGCGCAGAGACTAGACGAATCAGGAGCTACTGCGCAGCCTGTCCGCACAGCCCAAGAGCGATGCGAACAATTGACGCAAAGAAAATTAAGTGGATACTACTCTGGCCCTAAGATGCATCATACATTAAAAATTGAAGCCGTTCAGAAGAGGCAGACTGAAATATATTTAACGTGATTTAACGGGAAAATTGCTTTGCACTGTTTTATACACAAAATGGTGGAACCTGCACCTACACACTTGAATGTCGCTCTCCACCGTCGTCGAATTAGGAAGCATCTTTCTTAAAGGTTTAAAGCAACGTCATTGAGAGGTTTGAAAGTTATCCCAGGGATTCCAGGATGCTGGAAATGGGTTCACTAACTTGGTCATGGAGCATCTGCACATGACAGCTGTTCAAAGAATCTGGGGCCCAGTTAGAGTCCACAAGTGTTCAAATTTTTGAAGTCGATTAGATAAGTCGTTCTGGAGTTATGAACAAAATGAAAACGAAAAGTTGGAGGTAGAAATAAAAGAAACAAAAAGAAAATTTCATAAAGCTTAAAGTTTCCTTTCAAAGTTGCTTAATAAATACCTAAAAAAAATCACTGCAACTATCTATATACTATATATACACTGTGTATATATTATATAATGTAAACGCTGATGTAATTACTCCGGTCTGACATCGTCAGTTTTTTAAAAAAAACTATATTGCAAATCTGCATGTGTCATATAGTAGTCACAACATATATATGTTGATAACGACAGTGTACAGTTTTTTTTTTATTTTATTTATAACATACAATACATTAACAAAAGCATACAGCATGAGAGCATCGACAGACAATATAAATTCATCAATTTCTATACACTGCAATATGCAGTAATATGTCATGCAGCTGATAGGTGAATACTGCCATATACATAATTCATTACTACAAAATATAACTATTCAAGTAATACAAAATAAAGAATCCTCTTACTCCTTCCCGACTGCTAATTTCAATATCCACACACAATAATTACATACCGCAAAAATGCAAGCAGTATAACCCCCCCCCCCCTATTTACCCCAGCTCACCAAAATGTAAGCATTTCACCGTTGTTTATTTAACTTATAAACTAACCATACTAAATTAAACTTAAGAACATATTATATTGAAAACAATAACAAGTCTACAGTAGTGAAAACGCCAGCTGCTGTCCTAATATTATTTATATATACGCTGTATAGCCCTTGTGGCTTAGCGCTTCTTTTTGATTATAATAATATATATACATATGTATATATATATACATTAGAAACTGAATTAGTTTACAATGGGAATCAAATCCTATCTTTATTGCTGTCCCATGCAGCATTCTCAGACTTCTACTTTTATACGCTACTACGATAGCCTTCAGCAGAAGGCATTAATTAACAATATTAAATAACTACTAAGAACGCATGAACTCAGCACTCCCATGCATATCCCAATTACACACAATCGTTCTCTCTTGCACTTATCACTCACCCACGCACATGCACACCAAACCAACATCTTTCGTTTGGCAAGCCCGTTTGGTACCCCCCCCCCTTTTTTTATCGAATGCTTTACACAACAAACTAAACCCACTTCCCCCCCCCCTCACAACTCTAGCAACTCCCCAACAGTTATGGACCTGTAACCCTCAGTGAAAGCTCCCTCCCATCTCCTCCCATAAATTTCCCGATTCCTATTCATTGTCCTACAAAAAATCCTTGCTAAAACTCGTTTCCTCGTCTCCCCATTATCCACCCCTCTCATTCCCCACGATATGTACACGAAATCCACCACGATATAAGCTACTCCCCGTGCCACATTCTCCCCCACCCCCCCTATATCAAGACTCAGCGCTCTCAACACTGACACCCCAGTTCCTCCTATCCTCCTGACCACTTTCCCTAGCCATTCTCTCACACTCCCCAAATAATCGCAAAAGTATACCACGTGATAGGCTGTTTCCAACTCCCCACATAACCCACACCAACCCTCCTCTACCACACGTCTGTTTCTGAGGACTGATCCAGTAGGCAGATTCCCGTGTAAAAATTTAAACATGATCTCTCGCACCCTGGGCCCTAGCTTTAGTTTACCGAACAGACTCCATATAGAGCCCCATGCATACATCGGGAACAGCCCCTCAACTGGGGCCGTCTCCTCTACCCTCAATATTCGATATAAATCCCTCACCTTTAATTTGTCTGGCTCGCGCGCCCACAAAAGTGCCCTCAACAAAATCTCTCACTCCCTCCATTCCCCACCCACATACATTCCCCTCAAAATATCATGTAACCTTTGCATGCATGTCCCCCTCTGTCCCCCTAATCTTTTCCACTCCCACCTGACGAAAATGCATTTCACCCTCCTTCCCAGGTCCAACAAACCTAAACCTCCCTTCCTCACCGGCAAAGTCACCACCTCCCTCTTCATCCATTCACATCCTGAGCCCCATAAGAACCTAAAAACACTTCTAAGGATACGAGTAATCTCAGCAATGGAAAAACTGCTGCTACATACCATACCTTACTGTACAGCAATACGTTAATAACAATCGCCCGTTGCAACAATGTCAAGTGATAAGGCCGTAACATCCCCAACCGATGTTCCACGCGTTCCACCATTCTCAACGAATTCGCCTCCCTAGCCTCCCGTATGGTCGCTCTATACGAAATGCCACATATTAATAACTGCCCTTCCTGCCTTCTCACCACATCACAGTCCCAATCAACTCTGTCTCTCCACTCCCCTAGCCCCATGATCATTGTTTTCTCAACGTTTACCGTCATGCCTGTCGCCCCTCCAAACATGCCAACCACCCCTCCCAACTCTCTCAATCTTGTTCCCTTCCGGACTAGGAGTGTCGTGTCATCCACGTAACCTACCACATGATGCCTAATCAAGCCCTCCCTCGACCCCTCCCCACCACACACTCTGGTCTCAACCAACCTATAAAATGGATCTTGCACACATGCAAATAATAACTGTGATAGCAGGCAACCCTGCCTCAAGCCCCTATCCATGTTCACCACACCTCCCAAACGTCCATTGATCTGAATTCTCGCTTTTGCCCCTTTATACAACGTTTCAACCCACCCCACAATCTCATCCCCAAAACCTTGTTTGCTAAGGATCTGTCTTAAACCCTCCCTTTCCACCTGATCATAAGCACCCTGCCAATCAATCGCCACCATACCCCCTCCTTCCTGCGTCCCCTCAAAACTCTCAACAAACCCCTTTAAAATTCAGTGCCCCATGACCATCGACTGTCCTGGCAACCCTAGTTGACCTTTCGAAACTACAAGTCCCACTACACATTTTAACCTATTCCCCAAAATCTTTGCGAACAATTTATAGTCCGCACACATGAGAGTAATCGCCCTGTAATCCTTAAGTGTACTCTGCCCCTTACCCTTGGGCACAAGCACTACGACCCCTGTACTTTGCTTCTCGCCCAATTCTCCCCCGTCTTTCATTCTATTGAACAGCGTTACTAAAAAAAACCCTTAACAGATCCCAATGTTTTAAGTAAAATTCACTTGGTAGTCCATCAATACCTGGTGCTTTGCCTCTGCACATGTCTACAAGCGCTCTCCATATCTCCCCCTCTTCAATCTCACCACCCAAAGCTTCCCTGTCCTTTCTCCCCAGAGCTACGGGCTCTACAGCACACACCCCATCAAGATCCTCCCTATTAACTCCTTTACTTTTCCAGTAATGCCCATACCACGCATCCGCGAACATACTCATCACCTCCGTTGTTTTTAACACCTGCCCCTCCCTAAACCCTTTCACCTCAGTGTGCACTTCCAAATCTGCTATTGTGGTCGCTGTCCTCCTCTGCTGTTGTCTCCTCAACACACATTCCGATGGCTTGTCCCCCAAAGCACTTCCTCCACACCCGCCTGCACCCACACCGCATGAAATCTCTCCTCCTGCACCTCTTATCCTGCTCTTCAGATCATCTATTGCCTCTGTTTGGAATACCCCTCCCACTACTCCTTGCTCATGATAGTATCCTATTCTACTTTCCAAATAATTTGTTAATCCATACTTCAGTCGATTTATACGCTTCCCCTCACCCACGTAAAACCTACGAATCCTCTCCTTGGCCACACTGTCCCACCAACGTACAACATTATCAACCCTTTTTGCCTCCTCACTTAGCTTCCTCCACAGCGAAGCAAACCCCACCTCCACTTCCTCATCCTCAAGGAGTCGCGTGTTTAATTTCCAGTAGCTTTCAAACCGTTTCACTAACGAGTCCCATGCTACCCCCACCACCACTGCCCTGTGATCTGAATAAATTGCTTCTATAGTGTTAAAAGACTCCACTGAAACCCCTTGCGTTATATAGATCCTATCCAGTCTAGCTGCATATTCCCTCCTTACATACGTATGTTGCACTTCACCTATTCCACCCCAAAATGCATCTCGTACCCCAGTATCTCTACACAGGTCTCGCAACACGTTTGAATAATATCCCGCCCCCGCTGGCATCACATCAAATCTCCGTATTATACAATTCCAATCTCCCCAATCAATGCAACCCTGGGCAGCGCTCTCAAGAAATACACCAGATCATCCCTTACAAATGCCGATTTTACCCTCACATCGTTCTCCGCCGGAGCATACACTCCAACAAAGGACACGCGTTCACGCATCCACCACCCGTCCACTCTCATTATTCTTCCCTCACCCCCCCCCCCCCTCAAACCTTTGCAAAACAAACGGGCTTGCCTCACGAATTAAAACACCTACTCCACCTTTTAAATGTGTCGTTGGAGTTACGAAAGCCCTATATCCATCCACCTCCAGCAATTTTCCTATTTTCAAGTTATGCTTTTGTATAAAGGCAACATCTACCTTGTAACGATACAGCAGTCCTCGCAATCATACACACTTACCACTCTTACATAAACCATTAACATTAATTGTCATACACCTTAGGCCTACTTACGTTTTCCACCCATTTTTCCCCACCACATTTTTCCGCTGTCCAGTAGCCTCATACACACCGTCCTTGGCACTCACCCCATCCCCTCCACTCCTAACCCCTTGCTGGCGTTTCTTTTTCTCTGTGCCTCTACACACACCTTCAATCCCCGCCTTTTTCCCTGGTCTTTGTGCTGGAGTGAGGACGTCATCCGAGTCAGACGTGACAGCTGCCCGCTTCCTCGACACTTCCTCTTCCGCCATGCTAGTCTCCTGACCTTCCTCATTGTGCACCTCCACCTCTATCACCTCATTCCCCTTCTCACTACTTGGCCAAGCCGACATTACATTCCTTTCTTCAGACCCGCATGCTTCCCCTTGTCCCTGTACCTGGTCTCCCGTCGTTACCTCTGTCAAGGCTTCCTCCGATTTAGGGAACATCTCCTGCAAAACTGTCTCAAGCACTACGTCAATTTCTACGTCATTCGGTACGTCCTTGTCCGCCTCGTGCATCACATCCTCTGCAGACGCACTCAATTGCTGCACTGCACCCTCATGCTCCACCTCACGTTGCATTTCCTCCACTTCCTCACTCCACAACCGACCACGCCTACGTCCATCCTGGCGGTTCTGATCTATCACTGTAGGTCCTCGCCTCGTAATGTCACTTCTTGGTATTCCCTGGCCAGTCCTCCGCCGCACACATTCAGCCGCTATGTGATCATAACCATCACACAGTCTACAAGTTCTACGTTGGCCAGCGTAAGTTACGAGTATTTGTGTCCTAAATTCATCTAAGAACACATACGAAGGTATAGGTTGCCTCAGTCATCTTTAGGCTAAAACTACCTTCTGGATAACCCACATAAGCCCCTGCCGTCCACTTGCCTTGTTGAGCTACGTGTACAGTTCCAAACTTCCCTAACACACTACGTAGGTCAGCTTCATTTGCCTCGAAAGGCACATTACGTAACTTTACATACGTAAATTGACTCGAAACATCGACCATCTTTACCAGGATGCCCTCGTTAACCTCGATAGCAACATCCTGATATTGAGCAAGTAGATCCTCATACACGTGTGATGACAGCAGTTTCACGAACATTCGGTAGTTTCCATTTAAGGCTACACCGTAAAGGTCGCAATCCTCGATCCCATATGTCTCTCGAATAATCAGAGGCAACAACGTCAACGCCGAATCTTGATTAATTGTACCTCTCAGTAATTCTATGCCGACAGTGTTAATTCTGCATCGCACCCCAACCACCATTGTGACAGCCTGGCTAGCACTTGCGCCTGTCAGAGAGGAGTAGCAAACGTCCATCCTCACCGGCAGCTGGGCGAGGAATGACAGTGTACAGTTAATAATGTTTGTAACAGCTTCACCCACTGCACAACCAAACATTTCTGGTTCTGTGTAAGCAAAACAAAGCAAACAAATCCTTCTCGTCCTCGAGTCAAACCTGACTGCATTCCGTTTCCCAGCCAACCGGTGTTGGTTGGTTAACTGGGTTTGAAGCTTATCAACTACACGAGGATCATTAAGGCTGCATGTCACCTACTTACCCCTAAATAATATATTCTCTAAAATAGGATTTTTTTTTTATATATTTTATTAAAACACACGAAATAATAAATAACATAAAACGATACGATAACTGATATCTATATTATACATAGATAGGTCGGGGAAAACTGATCTAACTTTGACAATACGAATAAGAACAAACTAATACTCAGGAGCCCAGTAAATTTAAAACTAAACTCATCTGCAATAATGACATTATACATATACAGTGAACAACAACCATAATATAGGAAACATTATACATATATAGTGAACAACAACCATAATATAGGAAACATTATACATATACAGTGAACAACAACCATAATATAGGAAACATTATACATATACAGTGAACAACAACCATAATATAGAATAAGAACATTATACATATACAGTGAACAACAACCATAATATAGAATAACAACATTATACATATACAGTGAACAACAACCATAATATAGAATAACAACATTATACATATACAGTGAACAACAACCATAATATAGAATAACAACATTATACATATACAGTGAACAACAACCATAATATAGAATAACAACATTATACATATACAGTGAACAACAACCATAATATAGGAAACATTATACATATACAGTGAACAACAACCATAATATAGGAAACAGTTTCCAACTAAGTGGACTTGACACGACAATGATAATACAATACAAAATTATCCTTCAAACTCCATACGAGTGAAACTATGTCCACTGTCAAGTGACTGGACAAATCAATCCACATTAATTAAAACATTAGGTAATGATGTAATTATTGAGCTCGGCAAGACATGTTACAACCAATAAATAATAACTGACTCTTATTTACACATCATATACATATGATGTTCATAAATTTATTCCAAACTATACCGTGACCTGTAACTCATAATGGTTACAATACTATATAGCAATAGTACATTTGTTTGATGGAGATTTAAAAGTCACGGTCTGACACATGAAAACTGTACTACGAGTCCAAGGATAATAAAAACAATCTAATAAACTTCTATTTTACCTTCCTTACACTTTCTCGTACCCAAACACAACCTTACTTATTACTCTCACACCAAACACAACCTTACTTATTACTCTCACACCAAACACAACCTTACTTATTACTCTCACACCAAACACAACCTTACTTATTACTCTCACACCAAACACAACCTTACTTATTACTCACACCAAACACACCTCTTCAAGGGGGGCTCCTTGGCGTGGTGAAGAGGCTCTTGGTCTGAGGAATTAGCCCTGTCGGTCTTCTTCCTCAGACCGAACCTAATTACCCCCCATTCTCCCCTCCCCTATCCCATCCTCCCCATCCTCCCCTTTTTCCATTCCTCCTCCTCCTCCTCACCCCTCCCTTTTGCCCTTCCTCTTTTTAGCCTTCGTGATTTCTCCCACAGGCGCGCTAGTTCCTAGGTAGGGGAAAGGACACCGGGGTCCATCCCATTCCGTTGAGGTTTCTTGGCGGTGGCGTAGTTTGCCGTGGAATCTGGATTGCCTAGGGATGTCCCGATCCCTCTCCGGTATCCCGGAGTAGCTTTGGGTGTCTTTTGGGCGACGGGTGTATCTCTGGAAGCCACCTTTCGGATTCCGGGGGTGGTGGCTGAAGGAGGTATGCTTTGTGGCGGATATCCGGCCGCCCTCTCTTTTGTCCACCGAGGTAGCTCGGCAGATGTGAGGTTGCTATCCCAGATTGCTGGTTTACTGGCATGAAGGGTAGGGTATGGCACGGGTTCCATGCTGCATCTGCGCTACTAGCGGTGTCGAGTCCTCTTGGGCGCAGAGGGGGATTTCCGGCCCTTTCATTCCTCCTGGGAACTATTCCTCCCCGCTCCCCCCTTTTTTTATTCTTTTTTTTATTTTTATTTTCTTTTCTTCTTTCTTTTTTTTTCTTAAAAACAAAAAGCAAAGGAGTAACCTAACCATGGCAGCCCTAGTCCATGAAACCACTACCCCCGGGCCCCTTCTTGATACCGCACCCCATTCTGACCCTGCCTTGTGTTTAGACCACTCTTCGGACACTCCTGATGCCCCTGTACCTCTTGCTGGTGCTGTTTCCTCACCCGCTTCAGGTACCGGGGCTTCGACTGACTCCTTCGATTTGTCTGAACTCCGCTCTCCTTTGACTATGCTTCCGGCTTCTCCCTCTACGGTACGGCAATTTTCGAATCGCCCACCCATTTCCTGCCGGACCAACTCCGGTCCTACTCCTAAACGCCAACGTCAATCTCCTGATGATGCTCCGTCGTTACCTTCCCATTCTACTCGGAAACGACCGACACGTCAAGCACTCCCTCTCCACACTCAGTTTCGGACCACACAATGGACTAAATTCTTTACTTTAAGACCAACTTCTTCTTCTGCCTACCTTTCTGACCATAGTATTGCCAAAGCGCTCCTGCGTCATGTTGGCAGAGATATTTCATTTCACGCTCTCAAGAGCGGTACGCGCATCGTCACTGTCCAGAATGCTACCCAAGCTCATGATCTTTCTCTCCTTTCGAATATCGATACTACTCCTATCACTATTGAAAAACATCTTTCTCTCAATTCTTGTAGTGGTACTGTCATTCTGCCCCATACCATAGTCCAACAGAATTTCCAGTCATGTGGCAATGACATTTTTGAACAGCTGGAACTCCAGGATCTCCCAATCCTCAAAGTAGACACTTATGTCCTTCCTGCCCGGGGGCGGAGACGTTACCCTTGCAATGTGGCTCGTTTAACTTTTGACAGCCGAGAACTCCCGTCCTCTGTATATGTCGCGGGACATCGGTTACAAGTTCGAAAGGTGATACCTACACCGCAACAATGTAGAAATTGCTGGCGTTTTGGTCACCCAGCGAAATATTGCAGATCTATAGCCGAATGCCCAGTCTGTGGTGCCGACGACCATTCTAATACATCTTGCAGTCAACCTCCATCTTGCCTTAATTGTAATGAAGCTCACTCTTCGTACTCCCGCCGTTGCCAGGTCTACTTAAATGAACGTGAAATCCGTTGCCTCAAAGAGGCAGAAGGTCTCTCTTATGCTATGGCAGTTACTCATCTCCGCCTCCAAGGGAGACTACCCCGTGTTTCTTATTCTCGTGTTTCCAAACGTCCCCCCACTTCTGGGGTCCCATCTTCTGCAGCCTCCTCTGTTGTTACCCCTCCCATAGCCACTACGGCATCTAATCCTTTTGCTGTCCTTGGCTCTGACGTCCCGACTACAACTGTCTGTTCTCACATCTTCGCGTCCTTCCTCACAAGCCCCAGTATCGACAAGACCTCGTACGACACCTAATACCAATCGCCCCTCTACTCAGAAGTCCAAAAAATCCACATTGCTCAAATCTTCTTTGCCCCTTCCTTCCCTTCTTCCACCTCCACACGTTACCTTTCCAGTCTCTGTACCTAGTTCTTCCCCTCTCTCTGGCTCTATTACAAGTGTGGAGATTCACCCTCCTCCTCGTACTATGCCTTCCACCCCCGTCCCCTCCCAAGTTTCTCCCTCTTCTGTCACCTCCCAGGTTTCTACCTCTTCTGTCCCCCCCCACACTTCATCTCCAGTCCCTTACACTTTTCCCTCCCCCTCTACTTTGGTACAGTCCATTACTGTCCCAATCTTTACTCACCCTCCTCCTCCTATCTCCAATATGGTTTCCCATACATCTTTGAATTCAGAAACACTTGAAGCCATTTCAGAATATATTGCAGAGACTAAACCTTCAATGGACACTGATTCACTTCCTGTTCCTTCTCTTCCCTCTCCTCCATCTTCACAACCCCATTCTTCGCAACGCTCCGTTCCTTCGCTACTTGAACATCTTCCAATGCCACCACACGTTGACTTTTCTAACCCCTCTAGTCCGTAGGTGCCTTTACCTACAGATTCCTGATATTTTCTTCATCGCCAATCATGGCCTATTTACAGTGGAATATCCGCGGCCTCAGGGGTAATCGGGGTGAGCTTCAGATGTTGCTTTCCAGGTTTTCCCCTGTTGGTGCTTGCTTACAAGAACCAAAATTACACTCGGCTGTTTTCCAACCTATCTCAGGCTATAATTTATTGTATTCTTCGGATCCTTTCTCAGATGGGACCTTTAATGAAAGTGCCCTTCTTCTACGCAATGATATTCCGTACTGTCAACTATTTGTCCATACCTCGCTGCATTACACTGCAGCCCGTATCCACTTGAATAAGTGGTTTACAATATGTTCTTTATATCTCTCTCCTTCTCGAGCATTTTCTATCCCAGACTTTGCCTTTCTTGTTTCATCCTTACCACCACCACTTCTGTTACTTGGTGATTTTAATGCCCACCATTTCCTCTGGGGGGGGTCTCATTGTGACTCACGTGGCATTCAGTTGGAGGCTTTTCTTGCCTCTAACCCCCTCCATGTTTTAAATACGGGTACTCCCACCCATTTTGATCCTCGTACTCATACTCTCTCTTGCATCGATCTATCAGACTGCTCTTCCTCCACTGCACTAGACTTCACCTGGTCTGTTCTACCAGACTTACATGACAGCGATCATTTTCCGATCATTCTTACTTCTCCTTCCTATTCACCACCTTTCCGTAGCCCTCGCTGGCAATTTGATCGGGCAAATTGGGATCTTTACTCACACCTCACTGCTTTTAGTGAGGTTCCTTCTTCATCCTCCATTGATGAGCTCCTACACATCTTCTCGACATCAGTTTATACCGCAGCTTCTCATTCTATACCCCAAACCTCAGGCAGGCATTCTCAGAAGTGCGTGCCTTGGTGGTCTCCTGCTTGTGCTCGTGCAGTACGTTTGAAACGTGCTGCATGGGGCAGGTACCGGTACAATAGAACCGCTGAGAGACTTGTTGATTTTAAGCAGAAGCGTGCGATCGCTCGCCGTGTCATCCGTGAAGCTAAACGCACTTGTTGGCGAGACTATGTTTCCACCATCACCTCTGCTTCTTCTATGAGTGCAGTCTGGAAAAAAGTGAGGAAATTGAGTGGTAAATACTCTCCTGACCCGGCTCCTGTTCTACGGGTCACTGGTGTTGATATAGCAAACCCTCTCGACGTTGCCATTGAACTTGGCACACATCTGGTCCGTATTTCCCGAGGGCTCCATCTATGCCCCTCGTTTCTTTCCTCAAAGTCTGCCAGAGAGTTAGTACCCTTGGACTTTTCTTCTCTCGGAGAAGAACAGTATAATGTGCCTTTTACACTTCAAGAACTGGAGGCAACGCTCTCAGCTTGCCGATCATCGGCAGCTGGGCCTGATGACATTCATATTCGTATGTTACAACATTTACATCGGTCAGCCCTTGTAGTCCTCTTACACCTCTTCAATCTTATTTGGGCACAAGGAGTTCTTCCCCAGCTGTGGAAATCTGCCATTGTTCTCCCTTTCCGCAAACCGGGTACTACAGGACATGATGCCTCCCACTATCGCCCCATCGCTCTTACAAGTGCAGTTTGCAAAGTGATGGAACGCCTCGTAAATCGACGTTTAATGTGGTATTTAGAGACTCACAACAGTCTCTCCGCTAGTCAATATGGCTTTCGTAAGGGTCGTTCTACCATAGACCCCTTACTACGCTTGGATACGTATGTTCGTAATGCCTTTGCGAATAATCACTCAGTTATTGCCATATTTTTTGACCTTGAGAAGGCATATGACACAACTTGGAGGTATAATATTTTGGCCCAGGCCCATTCCTTAGGCCTCCGAGGCAATCTACCATCCTTCCTTAAGAACTTTTTAACTGACAGACATTTCCGTGTTCGAGTCAATAACGTTCTTTCCCCGGACTTCGTCCAAGCTGAAGGTGTCCCTCAGGGATGTGTTCTAAGCACAACACTTTTTCTCCTTGCTATAAATGATTTGGCCTCTGTTCTTCCACCCAATATTTGGTCATCACTCTATGTTGATGACTTCGCTATTGCTTGTGCAGGCGCTGACTGTCACCTTATTGCAGTTTCTCTCCAGCATGCGGTCGACCGTGTTTCCACTTGGGCCACCACACATGGGTTTAAATTTTCAAGTACCAAAACTCACCAAATTACTTTCACTAGACGCTCTGTTATCTCCGATCATCCTTTGTATCTCTATGGCTCCCGTATCCCCGAACGTGATAGTCAGGTTTCTAGGCCTTCTCTTTGACCGTCGGTTAACCTGGAAACCTCACATTACCTCTCTGAAGGCAACTTGTCACAGCCGGCTAAACCTTCTTAAAACCCTTGCTCATCTTTCCTGGGGAGCTGATCGTCGAACTCTGCTTCGCCTACATTCAGCCCTCGTTTTATCGAAACTCGATTATGGTGACCAGATTTATTCCGCGGCCTCTCCTGCTACTCTCTCTAGCCTTAACTCTATCCATCACCAAGGCTTACGTTTGTGCCTTGGTGCTTTTCGCTCTTCCCCTGTTGAGAGCCTCTATACAGAAGCAAATGTTCCATCCTTGTCGGATCGCCGTGATGCCCATTGCCTTCGTTACTATGTACGCTCTCACGATCTACACAATCCTTCCATTTATAGAATGGTCACCGATATTAGTAGACATTCTTTATTCGTTCGCCGCCCCTGTTTGCTCCGTCCCTTTTCTCTTCGCCTACTTTCACTCTTGTCTTCCCTTCAGTTACCACCTTTATATGTTCATGTAGCATCTCACTTTTCCCTACCCCCCTGGGAAGTTCCAGCTGTTCGGGTCTGTTCTTTCTCACTCCCTTGCTCGAAAGCTCAACTGCCTACGGTGGCTTCCCGCTCTCTTTTTCTTGATCACTTCCACTCCCATTCTCATGCCACCGCTGTGTACACAGATGGCTCTAAGTCTTCAGACGGCGTCGGATTCGCAGCAGTGTTTCCGGACAGCGTCGTACGAGGGCATTTACTATCTTCAGCTAGCATTTTTACTGCTGAACTGTATGCCATTCTTGCAGCACTTATTCGTATCGCATCTATGCCTGTGTCATCATTTGTAGTAGTCTCAGACTCCCTTAGTGCTCTACAGGCTATACGAAAATTTGATACATCTCATCCCCTAGTTCTCCGTATCCAACTTTGGCTACGCCGTATCTCTACCAAACATAAAGATATTGTTTTTTGTTGGGTCCCTGGTCATGTCGACGTACAGGGCAATGAACAGGCAGACACTGCTGCGCGGTCAGCAGTATATGACCTACCAATTTCCTATCGAGGTGTTCCATTTCTGGACTATTTTGCTGCAATAGCTACCCACCTTCGCACCCGTTGGCAACAACGTTGGTCAACTCTGCTCGGTAACAAACTTCATTCTATTAAACCGAGCATAGGTTACTGGCCGTCTTCTTGTCATCAGTGCCGAGGTTGGGAGACCACTCTCTCCCGCCTTCGCATTGGCCACACTCGTCTTACTCATGGGTATCTCATGGAGAGGCACCCTGTTCCTCTCTGTGAGCAGTGTCAAGTTCCAGTATCGATTAGCCACATTCTGTTAGACTGCCCTCTCTATCAACGAGCACGCAGAATTTACCTCCAACGTCGTCTTCGTTCTCCTACTCTCTCTTTACCTTCCCTTCTTGCTGATGGACCCTCCTTTAATCCTGACTCTCTCATTGACTTCTTGACAACGACTGATTTACTCCACAAACTCTGATGATACTTTTCGCACTCCCCTCAGCCCTTTCTGGTTCAGTCTCTTGCTGCCCTTTACCCTTTCACCATCCACTGCCCCGCTGTTATCCGTAACCTGTTGCTCATCCATCTCCCTTTTGCCACCTGATGCCCTCGCTTCCTTCCTGCCCTGCAGCGCTGTATAGTCCTTGTGGCTTAGCGCTTCTTTTTGATTATAATAATAATCACACCAAACACAACCTTACTTATTACTCACACCAAACACAACCTTACTTATTACTCTCACACCAAACACAACCTTACTTATTACTCTCACACCAAACACAACCTTACTTATTACTCTCACACCAAACACAACCTTACTTATTACTCTCACACCAAACACAACCTTACTTATTACTCTCACACCAAACACAACCTTACTTATTACTCTCACACCAAACACAACCTTACTTATTACTCTCACACCAAACACAACCTTACTTATTACTCTCACACCAAACACAACCTTACTTATTACTCTCACACCAAACACAACCTTACTTATTACTCTCACACCAAACACAACCTTACTTATTACTCTCACACCAAACACAACCTTACTTATTACTCTCACACCAAACACAACCTTACTTATTACTCACACCAAACACAACCTTACTTATTACTCTCACACCAAACACAACCTTACTTATTACTCTCACACCAAACACAACCTTACTTATTACTCTCACACCAAACACAACCTTACTTATTACTCTCACACCAAACACAACCTTACTTATTACTCTCACACCAAACCACGCACTCAAAACACATACGAGAGACCAGTCCTTTTACGTTTTTACGTCGTACAAATTCCATAAATCCGGAACACGGAAACTACGGTAGGTATATGGAAAACTACGCTCCCAACGATTCCCAAACAACAGCTTGTTCCTACACTTGGTTCGATACATGACTGCTATAATACCGTGTACCCTCTCAATTGTTCCAGCTGTCCGGAGCACCCAAGATGTATGAATAAAATCTGATACTAACACCCCCAATGCCCTTTCGACATGTTGAAGATTGAGACACTTATGCAGCATATGGAAATCTTTATTCAGGAAACGTTTCGCCACACAGTGGCTTCATCAGTCCAATACAAAGAGGAAGGCGTAAGGAGAGGAGGAGAATGAGGTAATCAGTCCCTCAACCTGGAGTCGATGTGTTCAGTCCATCAATCTTGTAGAATGTACAGCATAGGGCCGTAGACATGGCTTATATACTGTAGTGAGTTGACGTGAAGCAGATGGAGGCGGGGTCATAGTGGTACCATCCACTAGTCGAAGTAGGTCATCGTCCAAAGGTTGAACAAGTGTTGAATTCTTTGTAACAAGATCCCATGTTGCTGCAGTGTCCGACAGTTGTGATGAATGGTTTGAAAAACCGACAAGTTGAAGATTGAGACACTTATGCAGCATAAGTGTCTCAATCTTCAACTTGTCGGTTTTTCAAACCATTCATCACAGCCCTTTCGACATCATCCGGGACCCCCCCCCCCCCCACGTCTAAACTAAGGACACGTAAGGGAGACAACCCCCCCCCCCCACCCACCCACCTAATAAGTCTACCGAGCCAACAGCACACGGCTTCTAACCGGTCGCAAAAATAAATCGCATGAAAAACAGTTTCTTCTATCCCACAATCGCTACAGGACGGAATATCACGTAACCGTCGTGTACACAAAACGGACCCGGACGGCAAGATGTTATGAAAAAATATACCGTTTCACGAACTATGGGTCGCAACGGAAGATCCACCAGACGGTTCCAAACATCAGCCCAAGTGTACAACGGAAACTGACTACAGACCGGTGCCAAGTCGGCTTCCATAGTCTCCCGAACTAAGATACGCAATTTACACGTGCGCGGATTCGAAACAACTGTAAGCACGCGCAACGTATCTACGCATATATGACAATCATGCCCCTTAACACACTCGCACAGGTATTGATACGTCTCGCTAACTGGATTACCTGTCACTCGCAGGTATTGCACGTATGTGTGCTTGACAAAAAGGGCAAGCATTGATGCATGAAAATCTAATAATCCCAAACCCCCTTTGCGAACACTTAAACTAAGCACACTGCGTCGTAACCAGCAACGACGACTTCCCCAGATAAACCGAAACACACGCACCAATAAACGTGTCTCATCTCTTGGGCACAACAAAGATACACGCACAACATGCCATACTTTAGCATATAGGATGGAGTTTGTAACTATCACCCGTTGGTGGAGAGTTAACCCATGTAATCTCAGCATACCCACACGCCGGATAACGCTATCAACCACCATCTTAGAATTGAGTACACGTCCTTCAGTACTACTAGCCGCATGAATTAACCCGCATATTTTCAAAGATTCACGCACCACCCACGGACTCTCCACGGAGATTGGACCTCGTTGCCACGGCCCTAAAAGTAATAGTCCAGACTTATCCTTATTACATATCATACCCGTTGCCTCGCTAAAAGTGATCACAATACGATCTACGGCAGACAAACTACCGGCATCTGTAAGCATTAGCGTTGTATCATCAACATAGCCAACAATATGGATAGGCCTACCACACTGCCCATTACATGGATGCTGCTCACACCCAGCTGCCAATGCCCTATACAATGGTTCCTGATAAATAGCAAATAAAATTTGCGATAACGGGCACCCCTGGCGAATCCCATGATGTAAGGATACAGTCGTACCTAATTTCCCATTCACCTGGACGCGTAAACTCGCGTCAGTATACAATGACATAACCCACTTAATAATCATTCGTGCAAAACCCAGCTGCTCCATTATGATTTTCAACACTAGATGATCAACGTTATCAAACGCAGCCTTCCAATCTAACGCCAAAATTCCTCCCCCCCCTACCCATTTCACTTTGGTGGTCGCGAACAAAATCACCAAGTACCTTTCGGTTTAAATAGAGCGATCGTCCCGGAATACCAGCCTGACCTGGATGTAAAACCTTCTCTAGGATGGGTTTAAGGCGGTTGTACAAAATTTTTTCATATAATTTATAATCAGTGTTTAACAGGGTAATCGCCTTGTAATCATGTGTATCAGTACATTCGGTTTTTTCGGAACAAGAACCACAATACCTTCTCGTTGAGACCTACTTAAATAACCCCTATTTTTCATACTATTTAATAACCTAACAAGAAACTCGCTTAACTCGCCCCAGAATTCTAAATAAAATTCACATGGCAACCCGTCTGACCCCGGCGATTTTCCTTGTTTCATGTCCTGCAAAGTTGTCCGTATTTCATCAGCACCAACAGGCCCCATAGCATATAGCTGTTCATCCTCTATTAATTTACTAGTCACCCACGACTGGACGACATCCATGGCAACAGTACGATCTCGACTACCACTAAATGTATCACGGTAAACTATGTCAGCATAAAGACTCATACGATCGGTATCCATTATCGTCGTACCCGACGGGGAGGACTCAACCCCGTCCCGCACTGTAAAACCCATTATATTGAACACCTGACGACGCTGATTTTGTTCCCGTAGAACATGCGCAGATGGTCGGTCTCCCTAAAGGACTTCATCAATTCCCGCCGCAATTCGTGTCCCCTGAAATAACTGATTTTGTAAACCTGATATTTCCGCTTTCAGGGCGGCGATGGTGGTTACCGGATATTCTGCACGTGGCTCGTAACACGCACGTAATTGATGCCGTAAGTAATTTAACTTCCCATAAGTAATTTAACTTCCCATAACGTAGCTGTATAGCCCTTGTGGCTTAGCGCTTCTTTTTGATTATAATAATAATCCCATAACGTAATTGTATCGCCTCTTTACTCATTGCCCGAAAAAAGGATTTAATACAGGGTTTACCCCTTACATCCCACCAATCTAGAATATCTACGACACCCATCCCATTATTCCATAATTGAGACCACATCCGACGAAATAAGTCATGAATTTCATCTCCATTTAAAAGACTAACATTTAATTTCCAAAATCGAGGAACGACTTGTGGCAAACCAGCCCAGGCGAGACGTACCAATACCGCACGATGATCAGTAAAATGTTCATCACATGTCTGGACACTGTCAATAGCACGCGCTACATAGATCCTATCGAGTCGAGCTGCGTAACCCTGTCGGACAAAAGTAAAATCCACCCCACCAACTACATCACCTCCCACGTCGCGCAACGCAACCCCTTGCAAAATATCACCCAAAAGTTGAGAATAAAACCCACTACTCCGCGGTTCCACATCCCGACGTCGTGTAACGCAATTCCAGTCACCTCCCACGACGGTTACCGCGGGTAGCGACCGGAAGTGATACACAAGCGTCTCCTGAAAAAACTGATTTTTCGTACTCGCATCCCTCGCTGCAGGTCCATAAACACTAATGAATCCGACTCTCATCGTACCCCACCACCCGTCAACGCGCACTAAGCGACAGTCAGACCCAACTTCCCAATGATGTAGCCGAAAAGGACTGTTCTCTCGTATTAAGCACCCGATACCGTCGTATGTGGTAATGGAGGACTTCAGAACGCAAGTGTATGTGACATATTCAGGTCAAAGGCGCACGTGTAGACTGTGGGGTGTATGACCACATTTCAGCACAGTGTCCGACGAGGCGTGGAAGACCAGAGGTCGCGACGAGGACGGAGGTGACAGCAGTACCGCAGTTATACGCTGGGGCTACACAGCGTGGGAAACTGTGGAGTGAGGAGGTAGAGGGGGAGACAGAGGAGTCACCTGCCTGCGTAACTCTACCGGGTGTGGAGGAGGATGTAGGCTTGGTGTCAGCGACACTGGAGGATGCATATGCACCCGCCCAGGATGACATGGAGGCATCCATTCGAGAGGCTTTAAACGTTTTGTTGGAAGCTTCAACAGCTGATGGACTCCAGGGTGGGCTGGAGGATGTCCGTGTACAAGAGGGAGAGGGAGGTGTCACAAAGCCGACTGTAGAACACCAGGTTGTGACTGTGGAGGTACACAGGGATGACAGATCCGAAGTTGACATGATCATCGATCGTGGCTGTCGCAAAAGGGCTGCGGTGACGACAGATAGTGACGACGTTCTAACTCCCGGACAAAGATAGGGGAAAAAGGCATGGCACGATAAGACCCGTAGAGGAACATTAAAATGGTATAAAATACCGACAGGTTGTTAGGTAAGACACATATGCAACAGTTAGGTATCTTTATTATGAAACGTCCCCTCAAGGAAGGCTCCTTGACGCTGGTGAGGGGCTCTTGATCTAGGGAATTGGATCTGTGCTCCAGTTCCCTGAATTAAGCCTGAATGCCTTCCATCCCCCCATAGGCGCTGTATAATCCTACGGGTTTAGTGCTTCCCCCTTGATTATAATAATAATAATAATAATAATATGAAACGTTTCGCCTACACAGCAGGCTTCTTCAGTCAAGTACAGAAAAGTTGATAGAAGCAGAAGATACTTGAAGACGATGTAATCAGTCCATCACCCTTAAAGTTTTGAGGTGGTCAGTCCCTCAGTCTGGAGAAGAGCATTGTTCCATAGTATGAAACAATATGGAGATGAAGTGACAGGATGGAGCCTTATATAGCGCCAAGAGGTGAGACGTAGGTCACTAGAAGAGGTAAGAACTCAGATGTTGGGAGGTCAGGTCCCTCTCAAATCCAGCCGTTCTCACTAGTGGAGGTTGTCGAAGTTGATTTCAGGTCTGTACCAAGATACCCTTGTGTTGAGATTAAGACACATGTGCAACATCTGGGTATATTTATTGTAAACGTTTCGCCATCCAGTGGCTTTATTATTGATAAAGCCACTGGATGGCGAAACGTTTACAATAAAGATACCCAGATGTTGCACATGTGTCTTAATCTCATCTTGTCGGTATTATATACCTTTCGTACACATACCCTTGTGTTGCAGTGTCTGACAGATTGAACATTAAAATGGTATAAAATACCGACAGGTTGTTAGGTAAGACACATATGCAACAGTTAGGTATCTTTATTTCGAAACGTTTCGCCTACACAGTAGGCTTCTTCAGTCGAGTACAGAAAAGTTGATAGAAGCAGAAGATACTTGAAGACGATGTAATCAGTCCATCACCCTTAAAGTTTTGAGGTGGTCAGTCCCTCAGTCTGGAGAAGAGCATTGTTCCATAGTATGAAACAATATGGAGATGAAGTGACAGGATGGAGCCTTATATAGCGCCAAGTGACCTACGTCTCACCTCTTGGCGCTATATAAGGCTCCATCCTGTCACTTCATCTCCATATTCTTTCATACTATGGAACAATGCTCTTCTCCAGACTGAGGGACTGACCACCTCAAAACTTTAAGGGTGATGGACTGATTACATCGTCTTCAAGTATCTTCTGCTTCTATCAACTTTTCTGTACTCGACTGAAGAAGCCTACTGTGTAGGCGAAACGTTTCGAAATAAAGATACCTAACTGTTGCATATGTGTCTTACCTAACAACATGTCGGTATTTTATACCATTTTAATGTTCACCGACAAGTTGGTTTAGAAAGACAAGTTGGTTAGAAGTTATCAAGGTCCCAGGACCGAAACGTTTTCTAATAAATATGTTATAGTGTTTGCTTAAGTGTCTTTCTAAACCAAGGCTTTGAGTCTATCTTCATACGGGAGGTTCCTTACACAGTAAATCATTTTAGTCATTCTTCTCTGTATGTTCTCTAATGGGTCTATATCCATCCTGTAGTAAGGGGACCAAAACTGACCAGCATAATCCAAATGAGGCCTCACTAGTGATGTATAGAGCTGTAAAATAACTTTTGGACTTCTGTTACTTATACTTCTTGAGATAATTCCAAGTAATCTGTTGGCCTTGTTGCGCACACTAAGGCACTGCTGTCTTGGCTTTAGATTTCTGCTTACCATGACTCCCAAGTCTTTTTCACATTCTGTATGATCATGCTCTACTTCACCTAGATATTCTATTCAAGATTGATGGACTGAACACATCGACTCAAGGTTGAGGGACTGATTACCTCATTCTCCTCCTGTTCAAGTTTCTCCTACGTATGGACTGATGAAGCCACTGTGTGGCGAAACGTTTCCTCAATAAAGATACCCAAGAGTTGCATATGTCTAATTTATCAACATTCACCTAGATAAGAACATAAGAAAGGGGGAACACTGCAGCAGGCCTGTTGGCCCATACTAGGCAGGTCCTTTACAATTCATCCCACTAACAAACATTTGACCAACCCAATTTTCAATGCCACCCAAGAAACAAGCTCCGATGTGCAAGTCCTACTCAAATCCAACCCCTCCCACTCATGTACTTATCCAACCTAAATTTGAAACTACCCAAAGTCCTAGCCTCAATAACCCAACTAGGTAGACTGTTCCACTCATCAACTACCCTATTTCCAAACCAATACTTTCCTATGTCCTTTCTAAATCTAAACTTATCTAATTTAAATCCATTACTGCGGGTTCTCTCTTGGAGAGATATCCTCAAGACCTTGTTAATATCCCCTTTATTAATACCTATCTTTCACTTATACACTTCGATCAGGTCTCCCCTCATTCTTCGTCTAACAAGTGAATGTAACTTAAGAGTCTTCAATCTTTCATCATAAGGAAGATTTCTAATGCTATGTATTAATTTAGTCATCCTACGCTGAATGTTTTCTAACGAATTTATGTCCATTCTGTAATATGGAGACCAGAATTGAGCTGCATAATCTAGGTGAGGCCTTACTAATGATGTGTAAAGCTGCAGTATGACCTCTGGACTTCTGTTGCTTACACTTCTTGATATAAATCCCAGTAATCTATTTGCCTTATTACGTACGCTTAGGCATTGCTGTCTTGGTTTAAGGTTCCTGCTTACCATAACCCCCAAGTCCTTTTCGCAATCTGTATGGCTAAGTTCTACATTATTTAACTTATAAGTGCTAGGGTTATGGACACTCCCGAACTTCAGAACCTTGCATTTATCTACATTGAACTGCATCTGCCACTTTTCTGACCAAGAGTAGAGTTTGTCTAAATCCTCCTGAAGTTCCCTAACATCTACGTTTGAATCAATTATCCTACCTATCTTCGTGTCATCGGCGAATTTGCTCATATCACTAGTAATTCCTTCATCAAGATCATTGATATACATTATAAACAACAACGGGCCCAAGACTGATCCCTGTGGAACGCCACTTGTTACTGATCCCCACTCGGATTTAACCCCATTTATGGACACACACTGCTTCCTGTCTGTGAGCCATGATTCGATCCACGAGAGCACCCTTCCCCCAATGCCATGAGCTGCTACTTTCTTCAACAGTCTTTGGTGCGGAACTCTATCAAATGCCTTACTAAAATCTAAGTAAATATCAAATTCTTTATCGTGGTCAACAGCCTCAAAAGCTTTACTGAAGAAAGTTAATAAATTAGTTAGACAAGACCGGCCTCTTGTGAATCCATGCTGAGTATCCTTAATCAAGCTATGCTTATCGAGATGGCTTCTTATAATTTGAGCTATAATTGACTCTCGTAATTTGCCTACAATTGAGGTCAGGCTTATTGGGCGGTAATTTGACGGTAACGACTTGTTCCCTGTTTTAAAAATAGGAATTACATTAGCCATCTTCCACATATCAGACACTTCACCTGTTTGAAGAGATAAATTAAAAATATTAGTTAATGGTTCACAGACTTCCATTTTGCATTCCTTTAGAACCCTTGAAAAAACCTCATCAGGACCCGGTGACTTATTTTGCTTCAGTTGGTCTATCTGCTTCACAACCATTTCACTAGTGACTGTGATGTTACATAATTTATCTTCTTCTGGCCCACTATAAAAATTGATTACCGGAATATTATTAGTGTCTTCCTGTGTAAAAAACGAGAGAAAATAATTATTTAAAATCGAGCACATTTCATTCTCTTTGTCAGTAAGACCCCTCAGGGAAGGTTCCTTGCTGTTGGTGAGGGGCTCTTGATTTAGGGAATTGAATCTATGCTCCAGTTCCCCGAATTAAGCCTGAATGCCTTCCACATCCCCCCAGGCGCTGTATAATCCTACGGGTTTAGCGCTTCCCCTTGATTATAATAATAATAATTGTCAGTAAGATGCCCATAGTTATTTTTAAGAGGACCTATCTTATCTCTGACTTTTGTTCTATATACCTGGAAAAAACTTTTTGGGTTAGTTTTAGAATCCCTAGCAACTTTAATTTCATAGTCCCTTTTGGCTTTTCTTATCCCCTTTTTAATGTCCCTCTTAATGTCAATATACTGATTCATAAGATGACCCTCGCCTCTTTTGATACGCCTATAAATTCCTTTCTTATGCCCTAGTAGATATTTCAGCCTATTATTCATCCATTTTGGGTCATTTCTATTTGATCTAATTTCTTTATAAGGGATAAACGTTCTTTGAGCAGCATGTATTGTGTTCAGAAAACTGTCATATTGATAGCTCTCTTCGTTACCCCAGTCAACAGATGATAAGTGTTCTCTAAGCCCATCGTAATCTGCTAAGCGAAAATCTGGGACTGTTACTGAGTTATCCCTACTATCATACTTCCATTCAATTCTAAAGGTAATTGATTTGTGGTCGCTAGCACCCAGTTCCTCTGAAACTTCTAAATTATTAACAAGGGATTCATTGTTTGCTAGAACTATGTCAAGCAGGTTATTACCCCTTGTAGGTTCTGTCACAAACTGCTTCAGAAAACAATCCTGAACTACTTCTAAGAAGTCGTATGATTCTAAATTCCCAGTCAAGAAATTCCAATCAATATGACTAAAGTTAGTCTCCTAGAATTACTACATTATCGTGCCTTGTGGCCCTAACAATTTCCTCCCATAGTAGTCTCCCCTGGTCCCTATCTAAATTTGGGGGATGGTATATCACACCTAAAATTAATTTTTCATGCCCCTCTGAAAATTCTATCCAAACAGACTCTGTATGTGTTACTTCAGACTTAATACCCGTTTTTATGCAACAGTTCAAGCGATCTCGGACATACATTGCCACCCCACCCCCCTTCCCGATACTTCTATCTACTTGGAACAATTTAAAACCCTGAATGTGACATTCTGCAGGCATGTCCCGACTTTTTGAATTAAAGCACGTCTCAGTAATGGCAAATACATCTATGTTACCTGCACTAGCAACTAGTCTCAACTCGTCCATCTTATTCCTAGCACTGCGACTATTTGTGTAATAAATACTTAAAGACCCTCCTCTCTCTTTACCCTTCCTGCTCCTTTCTGTTATTCCACTAAACCTATTACTGTCCTTGTCAATTAGTGCCACTGGCTTTCCAATATCCACCTCATTTTGCCTATTACTAGTTCTCCTAGTACTCGTGTTTCTACCCTGAGACTTCACAGTTTTCCCGCCAAAACCCATACCACTAACTATTCCTAGTTTAAAGACCTAACAGCTCCCTCCACTGCGTTGGCCAGTGCTCCCACCCCACACCTAGATAAGTGAACCCCATCCCTGGCATACATGTCATTTCTGCCATAGAAGAGGTCCCAGTTGTCAATGAATGTTACCGCATTTTCCTTACAGTATTTGTCCAGCCAGCAATTGACACCAATTGCTCTGGACAACCATTCATTTCCAACTCCTCTCCTTGGCAAAATGCCACGTATGACAGGTTTCCCACCCTTCCTCCTAATTATCTCTATTGCTGACCTATACCTGCTAATCAGGTCCTCACTCCTACGTCTGCCAACATCGTTGCCTCCAGCACTGAGACAGATAATAGGATTGTTCCCATTACCTCTCATGATATCATCCAGACGGCTAACAATATCCTTCATCCCAGCCCCAGGAAAACACACTCTGCCTCCTACTCCTATCCTTCAAGCAGAATGCCCTATCCATGTACCTAATCTGGCTATCCCCAACAACAACAATGTTTTTACCTTCCTTGGCGTCGTCCGTCGTGATGCTCCGAGTAGTCGACTCGCATTCGCCAGGTAGCATTACACCACTTGTAGAATTCGTCAAGACGTTCTCGATGGTCTTCGTTGGGGTTTTTAGGGATGTCTCACTCACGTCTGCCAATGCTTCTTTGGTGCTCGTTGTGGCATTCCCAGTAGAACACTCACATTCGTCAGGTAGCACCGAGAATGGGTTGGAAGTTTCCACGGTAGTCTTCTGGTTTCTCGTTGTTTCTGCCTCTCCAGCCGTTTTCTTGATCTTCAGCTTGGTTCCATGTTGCCCGGCCACTGACCAAGCTCCCCTCTTAACCTGGGGACTCACAACAGGAGGATTACTACGAATCCTCTTGTTCTCCTCCGTTAATCGCCGTATCTCCATCTTAGCAACTCTGAGCTCTTCTCTCAGCTGCTGGTAAAGTTGCTCAAGAGAGGGTATCCTGGTTCAGATTCACAGAGAGCACACAAACAGGTCTTCACAGAGCTAAGTACACGTCACCACTGAGCTAAGTACACGTCACCACTGAGCTAAGTACACGTCACACGATTGGCAAGAGGAAGGTGAGAGACTTCTATCAGAGGAGTGGGGTAGAGGAACGAAAAATGCAACGTGGAACTTTGTCTTATCTGGAAAACCAACTGCAGGACTGTTATGTGAATGGTACGGGGGTGTACCCTGTGGCAGAAATTGAAAACTTAAAGCGCATGATAGGGGATATCCATAATCGTAATTTTGATGCGGCACGGATAGTGAGTGGCATACAGGAGGTATTATGGGGAGATCGCCCTTCGGCGGTTGTCCTGTGGGAGCAGGGCAAACGCCGAAGGGCGACAGAATTAATGGGATTGGAAGTGCACGAGCAAATGGGGACGTATAGCAGGGGACAGTACATTATGACAACTAAGGGAATGAGTTGCTATGTGGATAAATGGTACGAATCGCAATATGAGAATGTGGGGATCTCTAAGGTGGTGCTAGAAAAAATGGGTGAATGGGTATGTTGTGATTTAGAGAATAAGGATCGAATGAATTTGAATGGATGCATAAGTGAGGAGGAGGTTAGGCTAACGGTAGAGAGTATGAGTGCTGGGAAATCACCGGGGATCGATGGTATCCCTTGTGATTTCTGTAAGGAAAACTGAGAATGCCTACACGACTTTCTAGTGGTATTATTTACCGAAATGAAAAAAAGCGGAAGACTCGGGGAACAACAATGAACAGACGTTGTGGTTATGATTCCAAAAAAGGCTACGGGGAACTGTCCAAAATTATAGGTCGATAACATTAATGTGTGGTGATTATAAAATATTTGCGAAAATGTTAGGTAATAGAATTAAAAGGGTGTTAGAGAAGGTATTGGATGAAGGGCAATATGGGGTACCAGGAAGATCAATGTGTGTGGGGCAAGGTATTATACGCAGGTTCATTGACGAAAGCGGGAAGGGTAATGCAGGGGGAATACTGGCTTTGGACTGGCATGCGGCATACGATTGTGTGGAGCGTGAGGCTTTATGGAAGTTCATGCAGTGGAAAGGATTCGGGAAGGAAATAGTAAGTTGGACGATGGCTTTGTATGAGCAGGCTATGTATCGCAGATTCTTTTTGCGTTACGTCAGGACCCTTTTTTCAGAGCTGTACGGGAGAGTGTGAATGAGGGTGAAATGCGAGGAAGGGTGGGGATAAAAGCGGGAATCGTAGGCTATGTGGATGACACCACGATTTTATATAGGAGATCACGGGATTTACGAAAAGTAGGTGAATTGGTAAAACTTTTTGGGAGAGCAACGGGGATGATGGTCAATAAGGATAAGTCAATGCTTATGCACGTGGGAGATAGCATTAGTGGGGACATAGGTCAGGAGGAGGGTTGGCCTTTAGTAACTCACATCAAGGTATGTGGAATTGTTCATATGAGAAACATTCAGGAAGTGAGGAAGGTTAATTCGAGTGAGGTTGTGGATAGGGTGTTAGGCCGATTGGCGGGGTTGCGTGCAGGAGGCTTAACTTTGCATCAGCGTGTAATTGTAGCGAATGTGCTTTTGTTTGGTAAGTTGTGGCATGTGGTAAGTATGTATCCGTTAGTTGCGTGTGATGAGAAACGTTTATTGAAGCGTGTATTTAGATATATATGGGGTTCAGGTTGTGATTGGTTAGCTAGAGATGTTGTGTATTTACCGACTAGTCGGGGTGGACTGGGGTTAATGAATCTGCACATGAGAATATTAGGTATGTACGTTAAACATAGTTATTTGCGCGAGGGTCGGAGGGTTGGTACAGGTTTGAATTGGATTCGAGGGGATTTGGTACGATGGATGAATGGTGGGGATGTTACAAGATGCGAGAACATGCTGAGGGTTTTAATTTATGCAAGGGATCCAAGTCGAATCAAGATTAGAAAACTGGCAAGGGTGGGAGAGAGGGAGGGGGTGGCTAGCGTAGAGGGTATATATCCACTGTATGCATGGTGTGATATTTGGGGTCGCTTGAAGGAGTTATGATTGAGGGCCGGGGTACGGGAGGTCATGTATAAATTCCTTCACAATATATTGCCTTCCGGGGAGGTGTTAGCGAATAGACGTGTGCAAGTGGGTAAGGAGCGTTGTGTGTGTGGGGATATTGACACGGCTTTCCACGCAGTGTATTTTTGTGAGAGATTGGAAGCGGTAAGAATGTGGTTTAGCAGTTATACAGATGGTGGGAGGTGAGGGAATTAGTGTCTTAAGAGCGTTAAGTCTAGATGTGGGGGAGGGGGGGTAGGGATGCTGGTACAAAGGGCGATTGTATATCTAGTCACTGACTTTGTATATACTTCATGGGCCTGCAGACACGTATCAGCAAGAGAGAGGATCAGAGCGCTGGCAGTGATTTTTTTATGGTACACAGCAGAGGAATAGAGAGATTGCTGGGGGTAGATGGCTTTCGACTTTTTCGGTGGGATATTGTAATTTCCATGTTCGTGATTTATGGGCATTAGTACCGTAGAGGGTAGACGTGGCTGGCCTTTTCGTGTGTGAGCGAGAGTGACGGTTGGATTCGAAATAGTGAGGAATAATGATGAAACATTGGGAAGGGGCGGCCATGTAAGGTCTAGAAGGTATAAACGAGAACGAACCGGGGCTTTAAAAAAAAATTTATGTTATATTGTTTGCCAAGTGAATAGATCGAATAAAATGTACGTTAACCTTTTATAATACACATCATTTGTGTAGCAGAATCGACACATGCTATAGTAATATTGTCGTCAGTATGATGACGCCTTAAGGTTAGATTTTGAAACTATAGAGGTTTGAGCAATCCCTGGCATACGTCGGCGACCCCCGTCGATATTAGTTATACACTGATGTACCTTAGGGTCGACATTTAAGTTAATTGTATTGTTGCTGTGATACTGATAATGGATAAATGTCGACCACCGACGCATGAGATAATCTCAAGCAATGGCCTGTCGTGTATTGCTAATAGGTGAACGTGACGGTCATATGTGTATATATCCTGTTAATGTTTGGCTTAGCTCAAGCATATTCAAAAAAGTATGTATTTGATGTATGGTTCTTTAAAAGGTATCAGCCTTCACATGGCTTATATAATCTGAGATATATGTATATGAACCTACTATCACAATCTTTAATTATTACGTGTTTTGTATTTTTTTTTCTACGTTAATGTTACTCAATGCCAGATTTAGGCTTGTTATATAACTTCTCATGATGTATTTTTGTGCTTCAGATAGGGAAATAAGGTTTTAATGTACTGTAACTAGATCGTTTTGATACCTTACGATAGGATTTTGTTATTTGTATGGATTATACTTGTATACATAATGTTAAATCCTTTACTTGCGGATGTGTCTTGCCCAGTGTTTAGGTGGGGTTTCGTTGTGAAATGCCCTAATGTAATGTTTATTATAGGCTTTGTTTTGCCTAACGTTTTAGGTCAATGTTCTGTATTTTTAAAATTTGTAGGTTGTGACATTTACAGTGCAATTTGTGCAAGGGGTCTTATTTAACAGAGCAGTGGGGGTTGGTGTGAGCGCTGACATAAATTGTAAGCGTTGTGTTAATGGTTTTGTTCCGTGCTGGAGCTCTGTTAGGCGCTTCCAGCACTTTGCGGGACGTATTATGGTGGTATGTCTTGGCAATTTTATTGAAGGCTTAGGTTTGCCTTTTGTTTCATTATTGAAATGTATAATGTTTTTATTCTTATGTTTATCATATCTTCTGTGTGCTTTGTGCAAGGAGGTTTTATTGTACAGTGTAACAGGAGTGTATTGTAGGGTTAGATTCTGTTAGTGTATTTTCTGAGCAGGTATTATCATGCTCTTTTCATTGTTAGGTGATGGTTTACCCTTTAATACGATATGATTGTAACACTTAGGGTCTGATGGGGGTTGACACTAGATCATTGTATTCGCAAGTGGTTAGTTATTGTATTCTTTTATTTATTTATATCTTGTATTATTTTTTTCAATAAAATATAAAAAATAAAATTTCTTTGCGTGTAGGCAGATTTGTTGATGTAGTTAAATAGATAAAATAACCTTGTAATCGTTGGAATCTGTACCATAACTGCAGAATGACTCGTCTGTTCGGCTTCAAATTTTCACCATTGTCCTCATCGCTTCCGGGCCGTGTGGACGTGCTGCGCAGGCACTCCCGATTCAGTTGATTTTCTGCACAGTTTGCCTGTTTTGAGCAATCAACATGGCGGATAGACATGGCAGACGTGTGAATACTGTCTGTGTGGAACTAGTACGTGGTGCCCTAAGCAGTTCTACAATGCAGGTGCTACTCCCTACGATTATTCGTGATGTGTATGGGATACCCAATGAAGAGCTTTATGGTGTGGCTGTTAACGGAGTTACGAGGATTTTCATCAAATTTATAAATGCTGGATTTTACTCAAGCATAGTTGACAAGTGCCACGAGAAGAGGATGGCCGTGAATGCAGCAGTGGACAAGTTGTGAGTAGACCTTCTGCAGTGTTCTATGTTCTTATGTGGGATAGCGATGGAGAAGTTTCTTGGCGAGTGGTTCAGCTATGTTATAGAAGCCGTTGTTCTGGTTGAAATTGTTGATTATAGAGATAAGCGATGATTCCAGGATTCTTCGGTATTGAGTGTTGTCTTCTGTGGCGATAAGTCTTGAGTTTCTGTAGTTAATTAAATGGTTGTGTGAATTGCGATGTTGTACACAGGCATTCCTTGTATCGTCAGTCCTGCTTGCATATTGGTGTTCTGAAATACGTGTTTGGAGGTCTCTTGATGTTTCGCCCACATATAATTTGTTGCAGTCATTACAAGGGATTATGTATACCCCTGCAGAGGATGGAGGCTTGTCCTGTCTACTACTGGTGATGTCCTTGATGGTCGTGGTTGTGGAGGTAGATACTTGGAATGATGTATTGGAAAAGATGTTGGAAACATGTTTGGCAATGGAGTTGGTGGGGAGGACTATGTATCTCTTCTCGGCAGTGTCTTCTCTGGGTGTGTTGAAGATGTTTAATGCCCGCCGTCTGCAGTCTCTGATGAAGTGAAGAGGATAGTGGAGTTTAGAAAATACTTGTTCAATTATAGTGCATTCTTCCTCAAGAAACTCATTGCTGCAGATTCTGAGTGCACGCAGGAAGAAGCCTATAATTACACCACGTTTGGATTTGGTGTCGTGGTGAGAGTAGAAGTGGAGAAGATCGTTTTGGTTGGTGGGTTTTCGATAGATCACATTATACTGCATGTGTGTTTATATTTCCACTGTGTCGGTATTTGATACCATTTATTTCCATCGTGTCAAACACTGCAGTAGAAATGGATCCTTCACACAGAGAATACCTGGACCTTCTTCTAAAAGCTTACTCACTTCGCAACAGACACAATTTTCTTCGTGATTGCATCCAAGAAATGGTCTTACCAAGATCTACTCCTCCTCAAATTGCCAACATCAAACCACCTTTCTCCGCTACAGCTCGGACCTACCTTGAAGAGTGTGCAGATGACTTAAACAATGCTACAAAGGAAGCTTTTCTCCAAGCCAGAACACTAGGCACAACACTCCGGGGCAACATGAACAGACGCACCACCGAAATCATTCGCATCAGAGTTACCACAGCGAATGTTCAACAGAAGATCAGACTTACTAGGAAACTACAAACACTCTGCGATAATAGTAATTGGAAAAGTTTAGGAAGACCTGAAATTATTCAAAATCTTTCATCTCGTCCATTGTCAACCACAGAAACAAGCCCTCAGCTTAGGCCTCAAATTCGCAACAGGAGTTACGAAACCAAAACAAGACCTAAATTCCATTGCCAAAAACTAGACACAATGACTCCGACTTCCAAAAAGGCTATCTTCAAGGCATGTCTACATGATGTATCCAGCTATGTGACATACATAAAAGTCAGGAATGTGCCCTTTGAAGCTACAGAGTATGATGTGGTTGCGGTCTTCCGTCATTATGGCAAGATTCATTCAGCGGAATTGGGAGTGTGGAAGAATGGGCCTTATGTGGGACTGCCCGAGGGATCCTTCAATCTGAAGATGACGTTACGGCAATCAATTCCTTCGTATGTTTTACTGGAAGAGTTCCGAATGCAGGTCTACGTATACTATGCAGGACAGAGGCGGACTTGTAGGCTGTGCGGATCATTTGACCATATGGCAGCCCAATGCCATAGGAAACCAGGATGGAGGGAACAGATGCCAACACCGGTGGATCATCAGTTGGGTCCTGTGGTGCAGGAGACAGATGCGGCCGAAAGGCAGGCATCGTGCAGTTGGAGTGAGGAAGTGGATAAAGCAGAGGCGGAGACGGACTCATGTGCTACGTTACCTGTGGGGACGGGGCCTGAGCAGACGACGACGACGAACGATGACGGTGAGCCTGTAATGCAACAGGATGGAATGTTGGATGAGGTTTTGAATACCTTCCTGAGTGAGGTGGAGGGGAGTCTGGATGATGAGCAGCGTGGACGCTCATTGGAGGAAACTACAGTCTCATCGGGACGTGGGAAGACTGTGTGCAATGAGGGGAAGAAGCACATGGTAGTGGCTGAGGTGCACAGAGCGTGCATGGAAGAGGAGGTTACATGTGGAGACGGAGGTTCACACAAGAGAACAGCTGGGACGTCTGATATGGATGACGTCTTAACGCCAGGGCAGAGACCTGGGAAGAAGTCTTGGAAGCCCAGGTTGGATCTCCCGGAGAGTGGGTGTAGCGGTGCTGAAGTACTGAAAGGTTCAAAGGATAAGGGGGGGGGTTGGGGGACAGACAGCAGCCAGGTCACGTGGGTGCCATTCCAAGGCGGCGGGGCAAGCCACCTTTACTGTCATAATTCAAGGTTGTAACGATCAATGTTAATAGCCTGAGAGCCGAGGTTAAAAGAGTATGGGTGGAATGGTTTTTAAAGAGATTTAATGTAGATATATGTTTCATTCAGGAGCACAATTATAAGTTTGGTTGTGAGTTGTCTTTGAAAGGATATAAGTTGTATGTGAGTGGCTCTTTGAGGTTAAAAGGTGGGGTTGCTGTGGTTTTAAAGGAAACCAGTCCATTGCGTATTTTGGGGTGGGAGGAGGGGGGGTCGTGAGGGTGGAGGGGGAGTGGGGTGCAACGAGGGTGTGTTTTATAGGAGTTTATATGCCGGCAGATAGCAACGCACTAGTCAAGGAGAACTTTGTGAGGGAATTTTTGATGTACTATTTAAGGGGTTTACCTTTAGTCACTGTCATAGGGGGAGATTGGAATTGTGTTATTAGGGGAGGGGATGTGGAACCGAGGGGGGCGGGGTGTATGTTGGGCATGTTACGTAATGTGTTTGGAGACGTGGGGGTTTTGGATGTTGTGGGGAGGGGGGGTTGGCAGGTTGAGTATACGTTCGTCAGATGGGATTATGCTGCAAGATTAGATAGGGTCTATGCAACGGAAGCTGTACATGTGTTGGGAGTCAGGACTTTTGATGTGGGGTTTTCTGATCATAGGGCAGTTATAGCAGATCTTGATTGGGAAGGTATGGTTAGGATACAATCGGGTTTTTGGAAATTAAATGCAAGACTCGTGAGGAGTGAGGAGGTGAGTATGGCTTTTGGGGAATGGTGGCAAACTTTTTTAGATTCTAGAGAGGTAGAGTCGTGTGTCTTAGAATGGTGGGAAAGGCACGCTAAGCCGGGTATAGCAGGTTTATATAAGAGGAAGGGAAGGGAAGAGGCAGGGTGGAGGTATGGGTTGCAAAATTATTTTGAATATCAGCTAAATGGGTGTTATGAGGAAAGGGGGGGGGGGCGGCAGTACGGCAACATGGTGCAACTTAAGGACAGATTGGCAGAGTTACATAATGGTAGATTTGATGCAGTACGTGTAAGGGCGGGAATGGAGGCTGTGCTGTGGGGTGATAAACCTTCAGGAAGTGTTTTGCGAGGTTTTAAGGTAAGGCAGAAGGATTCGACTATTTTAAACTTGGAGGTAAGTGAGGATATGGGTGGTTATCACAAGGGACAGGTACTGAATACTACAGAAGGCATGAGCAATTATGCTGATTTCTGGTTCCAAAAGAAGTGGGGGAAGGGGGAGGAGGGCGATGCTATTGAGGAGGTGTGGGGGGGAGAGGTTTAGGGTCATGTGGAAAGGAGGGCATGGGGATGGGAGGTGAGATTAGCATGGGGGAAGTTGAGGAGGCTGTGTTCAATATGAGTACTGGCAAGGCACCGGGTACAGATGAGATATCAAATGATTTTTATAGAACTCAATGGGAGGACATTAAGTACTGTCTGGTGAAGGTCATGAATTGTATGCGACTGGAGGGACAGTTAGGACAGACTCAGCGAACGGGTGTAGTCATATTAGTACACAAAAAGCAAGAGGGAAGAGTATTGAGTGAGTACAGAGCTATTTCGCTAATGTGTGCCGACTACAAGATTTTCGCGAAGATACTGGGCAATAGGATGAAGAAGGTGTTAGGTGGGGTTATTCATAAGGGGCAGATGGGTATTCTGGGCAGAAGCATGAGAGATGGGCATGGCCGCATTAGGGATTTTTTGGGAGGGTTGCAACGGGGGAGGGTTTTTGGGCATTGATTGGGAAAATGCATACAACTGTGTGGATAGAAACTTTCTGAGGGCTAGTTTGTTGCATCTCGGTTTTGGCATGGGAGTGGTGAGGTGGGTTGATACAATGTATTCATCTGCAATGGTGCGAGTACAAATTAATGGCAGGTTGGGAAGGCCTGTAAGGATGTAAGAAGGGTTTGAGACAGGGGTGTCCCCTGTCTCGAATATTGTTTGCGTGTATGCAGCATCCATTTTATGGGCTCGTTGAGGGGAGGGGGATTTTAAATGGGGAGAAGGATGGGTGTATAGATGTGGTGGGGTATGTGGATGATACCACTGTTCTGATAGTCGGAGTGGAGGGATTGTGTACGGTGGAAAGTGTGTTGGAGCTTTTCGGGAGGGCATCTGGCATGCGGGTGAACAGAGCAAAATCAAGTTTGCTGGAGGTGGGTGCCTGGGTGGGGGGGCTTGGGGTTGGAGTTTGGGTGGGAAGTAGTGGCTAGGCTAAAAATTTGTGGAGTTACGTACATGACAGATGTGCGGGAGGCTAGGCAGGTGAATTTGGAGGTGGTGGTGGAGAAGGCAGTAAAAAGGTTAAGGAGTTTACGGGCGGGGGACGTCACCTTACAACAGCGGGCGATAATCATAAATTCATTAGTTTATAGTAAAGTGTGGAGTATGGCTGTGGTGTATCCACTGCGGACTCCAGACATACATGAGATTCAGAGGAGGGCATTACGTTATGTTTGGGGTTTCAGGAGGGCATGGCTAAGCAAGGAGGTGGTGATGTCGAATATACACAGTGGAGGAGTAGGCCTTTTAGCGTTGGGGCCGAGAGTAAAGGCCTTATATGTGAAACAGAGGTTCGTTAGGGAGGGGGGGGGAAAGAGGGGTTAGAGTGGGGAAAGTGATAGAGGATGTGCGGAGATGGTGGAGCAGAAAAGAATTGAATGCGAGGATATGCTGAGGTTATTGTTATTGATTAGGGAGGTGGAAAAACTTAGGGTGGGACGTTTGGTGACGATGAGCAGAAGGCCGGAAATCATACAGGGGGTATCGGTTTATCCCTTGTATGATTGGGGTATGATATGGAATGACTTTCGAAAGCTTAAGTTAATGCCGAGAGTACGGGAGTTTGTATATAGATTTATAATGGGGATATTAGCATCGAAAGCTGTTTTGTGTTCAATGGGATTGGTGAGGGAACAGACCTGTGATCACTGTGGAGAACAGGAAACAGCTTTCCATGCAGTTTATTTCTGTGAAGAGTTGAGGGAGGTAAGAGTGTGGTTAGCGAAGGTTTTTAGGTTGATGGGTGGGGGTAATGTAGAGACCCTGCGAGCCTTAACATTAGAAGTACGCGGGGTCTCCAGAGAAGTGAAAAGGGCGATTATGTATGTAGTGGTGGATTTTCTGTATATGTCCTGGGGAATGAGGGACATGGGAGGGGGAAGAATTAGGATTAGAGCAATTGCGGCAGGCATATATAGAACGGTTTGCAGAAACAAACTTATTTATGGGGGACAGTGGAGGGCACGTTTTCCGGAGACCTACTGCAAACTTACGGTCAATGGCCTCATTCAGTTGGCGAGCTAATTATACGTAAAAGACTGGTTTCCTTTATAAGCGGGTTGCCATTAGTTTTTCAGAGGGAGAGTGTATGAGGTAAAGGACTTGCGAAAGAATGTGAGGGTCGGGAAGGTATGTACTGCATGGTGCAGTACACACGGGTCTTTTCACACTGTGGCAGTCACTTATTCAGATCATAGGGTGGTATTGGTGGACGTGGGGTGGGAGTCTTTGGCAGAAAGGCATAAGAGTTATTGGAATTGAACACGAGCGTGCTCACAGACGAGGAGGGGTCAGAGGGATTTACAGCACTATGGGAACAGCTTAGTGTGTAAGGGAGGGGGGTGGTAGATGTGGTGACATGGTGGGATGGTGTAGCAAAAGAAAGGGTCAGGGAATTTTATGTGAGGGAAGGAAAACGCATATTTCAATTGAAATATGGTTTAATCAATTATTTGGAGGACAGGTTATGGGATTGTTATGGGATTGTTATGTGCAGGGTGCGGTGGTGGGAGCTTATCCTGTAGATGAAATTGATGTTGTGAAGGAGCATATACGAGTGGTGCGGGAGAAGAGGTTTGCAGTGGTAAGGGTGCAGGGGGGAGTGGAAGAGGTGTTATGGGGTGATCGGCCATCGGCATGCGTATTGTGCAAACAGAGACAGCAGCAGCAGGTCACTGCTATCCCGTGTTTGGCAGTCCAGTCGTCGATGGGCAGTTATCAGGAGGGACAGCTGTTATGGACTATGACAGGTATGAGTGCATTTGCCGATAGGTGGTATGAGGTGTATTGGAACAGTTGTGGGGTGGAGGGGAAGGCTTTAGAGTTAGTGATTATGTGCCGTGCAAACTGGGGAGGGGAGATTGGGACGCATTGGGTGGGGTCATCACGGAGGATTAAACATGGAGGGCATTAAGTGAGATGCATAAGGGGAAGGCGCCAGGTATCAATGGGCTCTGTGTGAGTTTTATCTGCTGCAATGGGAGCTGCTGAGTAGCTTTTTGGTTTGACTGATGAATTTGATGGAGGGGGCGAATTGGGGAAGAAGCAGGCAATGGCGGTGGTGGTGTTGGTTTTGGAGGGGAAGCAACAGCATACCCTTTGGGATTACCTCGCCATTGCATTGCTATGCACGGATTACAAGTTATTTGTGAAGGTCTTGGGTAATTGGTTTAAGTGTGTAGTAGGGAGAGTTGTTTCTGGGAACCAATATGGATTGCCAGATAGGTCACTGATTATGGGGCATGGGATCCTCAAAGTTTTTGTGGAAGATTTGGGGGAGGGGAGGGGAGGGGAGGGGGACTGTTAGTCTTGGATTGGCAGGGGCATATGATAGAGTGGAAAGAGGAGCATTGAGTGCAATACTTTGGTGTCAGGGTTTTGGAGAAGAAATCATAAAATGGGTTGAAGCACTGTACAGGGGCGCATGGGTGAGGGTGCAGATCAACGGCTGCTTGGGGGAGGCAATTGTCATGGGGAGGGGTCTTAGGTAGGGGTGTCCAATGTCACAGCTCTTGTTTGCGTGTGTACAGGACCCCTTTTACTGAATGGAGACCAGGCTGGGGGAACTAGAGGAAGCAGTGCACTTGTTGGGGGGGTGCGACAGGTATGAAGGTAAACTTTGAGAAGTTAATGATCATGGGGTTGGGAGTTTGGGCAGGGAGGGTAGAGTGGGAATGTAACATAGTATGAAGGCATGCTGGGACCCTAAAAATATGTGGTATTATATATGTGGATGACTTGAGGGCCACGAGAGAAGCAAACTCAACTAGGTTGGTGGAAGGCATCCAGGGTTGCCTAGGGGCACTGCAACCATACCACCTCACTCTCCTACAAAGGGTAATCGTGATTAACACGTTATTGTATAGCAAGGTATGGTATGTGGTATCCATGTTCCCCTTAACAGGGATGGCGATTACGAACATACTTCGGCATACTTCGGAGGGTGTTCTGATTCTTGTGGGGATCAGGTTGTGATTGGTTATGGAGAGAGGTGGTGATGTTACCTGTGCATCAGTCAGGGTGGATTGAGGTTGTTAGATCTGAAAAGGCGAGTTAAATGCGTTTTTATTAAGAGGGAGGTGTTGCATGAGGGATTGTGTGGGGGACAGTTGGATAGGGTGTATGCCAGATTGAGACTTTTGTATGGTGGCATGGAACTGCTAACACTCCAGGGTTTGGTGTTAGCAGGGAAACCGGAGAAGGTCAGAATAGGTGCCTTGTGTAGGCTGCTTGTGGGCAGAGTTTTTGCGTAGGTGGAGGGGATTTCCCCAATGTATGCATGGGGGGATATATGGCACCGTTTTAGTAAGTTGAGGTTACAGCCCAGGGCGCGTGAGGTGATGTATGGGTTTCTACATGGCATTCTGCTGACGGGGCGGTACTTCGGAATCGAAGGGCCGTAGAGGGCATCAGTGGTTGGGAAGAGAAGGCATATCATGTAGTGTATTTTTGTGAGGGTTTGGGGAACATCCGGGACTGGATGTGTAGAGTGGTTAGGAGGGTGGGAGGATATGGGGTGTCGGTGCTGCGGGTGCTCAGTCTAGATGTGGGAGGGTTGGAGGAGAGTGTCACTAGGGCTTTGGCATCCATCATGGTTGACTATATATATTGTATATATCTCATGGATTATGAGGGTGCGGGGGGTTTGCGAGGTGAGGAGGCGAGTTTTAGCTGCAGCATTCTACCATACATGGTGCCGCAATAGGCAAATTTACGGGAATAGGTGGCAGGTGGCTTTTTCGGAGGGTTACAGAGAACTAACATTAGGGATTTTATTGGCTATGTGAACGGGGGAGGGAACAAGCGTGGGTGAGTTTAGTCACAGCATACACACATCACCCGCTCCCTAATGGGAGTGAGTGGGTGATGTGTGTGTGGGTGTGTGTGGAAGAGAACGTGTGTAGATGGTACCATTTGGAGTGTAAGGACAGTGAACTGAATATTCCCTTAGTACAACTGTCAATTGTATATTGTGTACACAAGTAATATAACACTGTCATAAGACACCTAATTTCTTTTTTGTATTATTGTTTCTAATGTTCGTTAGGGAGTAGATGGACAGGGCCGAATTGCACTGGGGGGGAGGAGACCACCCGATAGTGTGGAAGTAATAGTCGGGACTGGTAGATTACCTTAACTGATGCATACTATTTTGTCAATGCACATGGTGTTGGTGGCTAAGCCTTGATTGTCAGGTTAAGACACAGGATCATGGCTGATGTTAGTGTGCGAAGAGACCTGAAGACCAATCTGTGGTGGTTGTTATATGGCTCTTGTTTGTAAAAGTGAGGATTTTGTCATATACTATTGTACCACCTTTTAATATTGTATTCTTGTATTCTTGTTAGGTGGGGTTGGAGTGCAGCAATAGGGATGGAGGGAAGGTTCCCACCACCCCTTTTTTGTTGGGGAGATAGGCATAGTGGGTGATGTCACCCATTATAAATTATTCATGTGTGCTATGTATATATATTGTGCAATTTTTTATTGTTATGGTCACACCTGCCATAGAATAGTGATACAGGTTGTGCATGCGTCCTGGGATTGCAGTTTACTCGTCTTGAAGGTGTAAGACATTGTTATTTGTATATAAATATGTACATATCTCGGCTAGTTTGCAGCGTCCTCAGGTGTCAACTTAAGAGCTATAGCTCAAGGGACGAGTAGGGTAATGGGTGAGGTGGAGAGTGCCCACACGAGGGTGTGCGTGTGGTGCGGTTTGGGTGATGGAAGGTCATTATATCTGTCAACGGCTAGTTCTTGTTATTTTATTTATTTATACATTGTAATGCATTGTTTTAAATAAAATATAAAAAATAATGTATCCTACTCAGCAGGAGGTTGATATATTGAATGTAGTGTGTTGATGCTATTTTGTCACTTATTACGTATTATTTTGCCTCGATGCTGGTGAGGGGCTCTTGATCCAAGGAACAGGACTTATCTTCATCTTTCTTGAATTGAATCTGAATGCGTCACATTCCACAGGTGCTGAATAACCCCTATTAGTTTAGTGCTTTCCCTTGATTACAATAGAACAATTGTGACCCACATCAATCTTTAACAGGTGATTAGTCTTAAGAAATATATATATATATATATATATATATATATATATATATATATATATATATATATATATATATACATATTTTTTTTTTTACTTTAGGCTGTACAGGAGCACATTTTGATGGACACAGCACTAACTGTGTTTTTCTAAATCTTTAATTATCCAACTTATATACAGTTTGAGCTTATTCTTATCCAGGTATCTATACTATGTTTAAACCTTTCGCCTGCACGTCAAGTATAAAAGCCACAAATAACAAAAAAAAAGGCACAATACCGTGACTGGAACGATACACAAATAGCCCGCATATAGAAGAGAGGAGCTTACGACGACGTTTCGGTCCGACTTGGACCATATACAAAGTCGAAGTGACTTTGTAAAGGGCCCAAGTCGCACCGAAACGTCGTCGTAGGCTCCTCTCTTCTATGTGTGGGTTATTTGTGTATAAAAGCCACACAAGCGATTAATCTAGAAATGAGAGGAACAGACTCTGGGTTAAAAGGCAGAGAGTTCCAATGGTTCAAAGAGTATTTGAATGACAGAAAGCAGAGTAACAGTAAGTGATGAGACGTCTGAATGGGAGAGAGTAGTCAGTAGGATTTTAAATACCCTCTTTTCAAATAATTGGGGAATAGCAGTCTGACTGACCAGTAGGCCTAATCTGGGACTAGACCGGGGAAAGGAAGAGGATGATTCCCGTGTGCAGCACCACGTAGACAAGAGATGACCACTGAGTCAGTATTGTGGCTCTGCTTGCTTCACTGCCGGAAACACCAACGCCCACCAGATGCTAACTCCTCTGATAGATTCCAATAACTGCAGCGCAACATGAATAATTCACATTATATGACTTATATTTATATCAGTTACGCTTAGAAGTTGTGTATAACAAGGAGAAGTTAAAATAATTTAATCACATTCACTGAATATTTCCCGGTAGTGTGTAGTGACCTACATTACCAGTCAGGCGGTGACACCAGTCCTCCCAGTCCACACTTTTAACATTTATTTTACCGTACAGAATTTTCCTTCTTGGAAATTTGCAGTTTCGCGTTTTCAGTCGATATCTTTTATTAGTACAATGCGTCTGCATTAATCGATCTACAGTTGTGAGAGCGTAATGAAAATGTCCAACATACAGAGAGACAGCCAACCTCACCCAGTAATCTTGTGTAAGGTAAGTTCTTGGAAGAGGAAGAAAGCACCAACTGGCAACCCAAGTTAATAGAAACAGCATCCAGCCGGCACATATATACCCGGTCCAGAGGCAAACTGGTGTTAATCTGGCTAGTTACAACGGACGAATAATGACTGCGTTTTCTACACATTACAGGCTGCTACCTCTGCGTTCCGTGGTGAGTACAGTAACATTTTGCTAATTGGTTTATTCCAAAAGTTATACTTCATTTATCTTATATTTTGGTCAGAAACAGTCGGTGAATATTTTTATTTGTTTCTTGACAAGACATCATTAGCAACCATGAGGCTGATAAAATGAGGCAAATAAGTACCTTTGTCAATAACCACGTCCTCCTCCCGCAGCTGATGCTGGTGGCACTCCTAGCTCTGGTGGCCGTGGCACTGCCCAGTCGTATCTATGGACATAACAGATTCGGACCTGGTAGCGGGTTCGGAGACCGGCGAGGATCGTTCGGTCACGTGTATGTATTAAAACTCAATGCAAACCACACTAATATTCATAACTGATATAATCTCAGTCATACATACATACAATACTAGAGTGAAGTGTTGTGTACTAACTACAGTGTCACATTTGCAGATCCCACAGGATAGTTCACCGTCATTTGCAAGAGCCAATATACGGTCGTAATGAATACTTCCGCTGACGGAGGTAGTCTTCCCTTCACCCGGGATACTGAACCTTCTCACTCACCACCATCATCATCAGTCACCTGTAACCATCAACAATTATAAGATATTTATTTATTCTTTTTTCCAAGAAAAAAAACATTGAACACTTCAAAAAAATTATAATTTATTAATAAATATTTTTATATGAAGTGGCATTTGATTTTCTTCTGTTAACGTGATGTCACCCACTCACGAAAAGATAAATTTGAAAAAATTCTTAATATAAAGGTGAGAAACGAGTTTGTATCGATACTATAACAAAGTGAGCTCAACAGAACCGACACTGGGAGTATATAAAGCAGAATTTACAGATGACGTCAAATAAATACAAAAATAGTGATAAAAGCAGTTAGAAAATGCCCCAAAATGGTGTCAGAATTATGCTTTTTTGGGTAATTTTTTTTTTCACATCTGTTGCAGACTAAACCTGTCTCTCTTAATGAACGTATTGAGTTCTTGTTGCAAGGAGCTGAGTCAACCCTCCTCTTCCTAGGATTAGATTTGATTACCGCTCATTCCCTGAATATAATATACAGGTATAGTGTATACAAGCTGCACCTGTGTGTTCCCTGGCTACCTTCTACTCATTAGCCAGAAACGTGGAAATAATTATATTACACTGAACAGCGTTGAGACACCCACACGGGCTTAGCGCTTTACATTATCAATATAGAGCCGCACTGCGCAACATTTTCCTCCAAATGCATTATATTTAGTAACCAAAAAATGTGAAAGCACAGGTTATACACATTCTTTCAAATTTTGCTTCACATAGAACAGGCCAGGCCTAAAAAAAGTCCCATCAAAAATGCCAACCAGCTGAACAAAAATTTTATACCAGCACTTGATATGACCCCTACGAGTGTCTTGCATTTGTAAATAATAATAATAATAATAATAATAATAATAACAGTAATCTTTGCACTTCATAGGACGTACACCTTATTTGTTCTTGAGAAGAAAGCGCGATATAATCTCAGGAATTCACTTCAGCAGAAAAAATCCCTGCTTTAATATAAACTAGTCCAGATAACTGAGTCAATCACACCCAGACTTTTAACTAACATATCTGTGTCTGAATCAGTGTAGCCAGATTAATATGCTGTTAAGAACGATGGACATTATATTGCTAATCTTATTTTTCACACTGGTATTCATTTCACTATATACACTAATGGTACTGTAAATAACTGGCCAACGAAAAGAGAGAAACAACTTGGAGACATAAATGAGACGAGAAATAGAGATCGAATATTTCGTGATGTTGCAGTGTCTGACAAGTTGTGCAAGACACTGCAACATCATGGAATCTTGGTTCAGAGGACATCTACAAGACCTTCTTCACGGCTGCTGCAACTAACCCATCTCTTTGGGAAGGACCTACTTCCACTGGGGAATCCCGCCTACCAGTGACTGCCCTCGTCTGCTGCCCGTCCCTTCCACTGACGCCTATATAAACGCCAGTTTTCTTGCCTTTGCTCCAGATTCTCCTCCACCACGATGCTGTGAACACTAACTCCAAGGCCGAGGGACTGATTACCTCATCTTTTGTATATAGTTCTACTGTCTTCCTATTATGTCCTAGAATCTGTATTGATAAAGCCACTGGATGGCGAAACGTCTACAATAAAGATATCCAAATGTTGCACATGTCTTAACTTTCATATTGTCGGTATTTTATACCTTTCTTGCACACCTTGAATTTGTGTTGATAAAGCCACTGAACGGCGAAACGTTTACAAATAAATATACCCAGATGTTGCACATGTGTCTAATTCTTCATCATAGTGATATTACACTCTCAGTAACTGCTGTGCAGAATATCATCATTCCTCTGAGTTTAGAAGCAGACCTCTGTCAGTTTATTATCTCTGTGTTGACCATCATTAGGTAGACAGGTGACACCACCTTGTGGATATCAAAAAACGAAATATAACAACATATTTATTCGTAAAATATATTAACAAATTCAAGATTAATTTCTCAACTTTGAGATAACTGATAAGAGAGTTAGTAAAGATGGTGAAGTCCTCACTTGCCCTTAGCTACCAGAGGCGGTCCAGTGTCCAAGGTTGGGATGAAGACAAGGTAATTTTTTTATCCACGATGATGGAAGGAACCGTGAGGATTGTACGAAGGACGGAAAATTGGCCTGTGTATCCTGCAAATGCACACTTTGTAATGCACACTTTGTAAGAAAATAAGACCTCAATAATATATATTATATATGGCACAAGTTTTAGTGACTATAAAGTTTAATAAAAGTCGTTGTCTTATACTTGTTTTAGTACTTACACGTGACCATGGGATCCATGCCCGTGTCCGAATCCACCATTTCCGTATCTACCGCTATGTCCGAAACCACGACTGGGCAGTGCCACGGCTACGTACACCGCAGCTAGGAGTGTAAACATCATCAACTGAGGAAGAAATAGAGAATGATCTTCGCGACATCTGTCCTCTCATGCCTCGTTTATTATGTCACCAACATCTGCATTGTTGTTGAATGTATTTCCATCTTTACACATAATATTGTTTTGGACGCCGCTGTACACAACTTACCAGAGGAGAAATAATACTTTCATATGTAAATCAAGGCGAATTATAAATGTTCTGTATTGCAAGATGACTTGTAATTCCTGCATGAATGATGCTGAGAGTGACCACATTGCAGCGATGATCATCTCCTAAAATTATTAGCTGAATGGCTTGAAAACGTAATATGAATACATTTATATCATTCTTTAAAAGTCTGACAAATGTAATGAAGCTCAAACTAAGAACCAATGAAACCAGTGTAATTATACTCACAAGAGAGCGTAGAGGAAACATTATACTGGAACTTCAAGGAAACTCAGAAGTCCTCAACGTTGACTGACACCAGCTGCTCACTCGGTCAGGTTATATGTCGCGGGTGAACATTCACCCCAAATACCAACGAGTCGCCCCTTGTCAATTTTCTTTTCGTTTTCTGTTATTTAATATCAAGCCCTCGAGTTAATTTTGTACTCCGATACAGTATGTTGACCAGCTGTACACAAGATCCAACTATTAAATCCTAATTTTTACTTTTCCCATGTTTACTTTAACAAATAATGAAAGACACTGACATGAATTTAAGGTGAAAGCGAAATAAATAGAGAAACGGACAACAATTTTCCGAGATGGTGAGAGTATTTTCAGGACCACTGGTGTTATTACTTATCCGGGAATACCCAGAAACAACGCAAATACGTTTTGAACATTGTGTCACTTTAATTTTTCTAAGAAGGGTTTTAGGTTTGTTAAAAACCAATATGAAGAATTAACGCAACGGTGTAATTACTCTAGCATGCTAAAACAGTATAGCTCAGTATCTAGCCTGGGTGTGCAGTGAAGTCTCATTTCAGAACACAGTATATACAAGGAGACTTGTATTTCTCTCAGGGTATACACGAATACTTTAATATCTGCTTCAGATATTAAAGTATCCGTGTCTAGGGGTGAAAAGTTTACATGCAGCCTTAATGACATGACTGTAGCAAATGAGCTTTAAACCCCATTAACAACCCAACCAGAAGAACATTAATGAGATCAACAAATCAGTTTACTAAGATAACACTAGATGAATTACAGTATTTATCAAGGCGAACCCTTTACTGAGTCAGTAATAAATATATAAGATTTAATTATTTAGTATGAGTAATGTATGCTGGAAAATGGGTTACAAAATATTTTATATGTACTGTATGTCGGCTCTGGTATTGTACACTGGTACTAGTAATGTACACTGGTTCTTGTAATGAACACTGGTCCTGGTAATGTATACTGGTCCTGGTAATGTATACTGGTCCTGGTAATGTACACTGACCCTAGTAATGTACACTGGTCCTGGTAGTGTACACTAGCCCTAGTAATGTACACTGGTACTGGTAGTGTACACTAGCCCTAGTAATGTACACTGGTACTGGTAGTGTACACTAGCCCTAGTAATGTACACTGGTACTGGTAGTGTACACTAGCCCTAGTAATGTACACTGGTCCTGGTAGTGTACACTAGCCCTAGTAATGTACACTTGCTCTATTAATGTACACTAGTCTTAATGTACATTAGACCTAGTAATGTAACTAGTCCTGGTATTGTACATTAGTCTTAGTAATGTACACTGGCCCTTGTAATGTACACCGAGTCGTACAATGTGACACCATCATGTCTCCTCACATATTGTGTTCTGTATAGTATAAAATATACATGTACTCTTCTCTACTTTCACCGAAAATCATTATTATTATTATTATTATTATTATTATTATTATTATTATTAGTATTATTATTATTATTATTAAATTCCTATTGTGTTTGGTTGATGTCAACAAATATAAACAAACATCGACGTCTTCACTCTGGGTGACTTCAACGCGCTCTTAGGTTAGATACTGATCCAACCTTGCATAATTCAGATTAATTACATGCTGCCTTTAATCATTCACAGTAATCCGCTATATTTACCTTCACAAAAAAAGCAAAGGCGCATCCTGTGATCACATTTGTTTGGGCCTTCTCCTCTTTCTGCAAACATTACAAGTTTCTGTTTTGGTGATTCCAACACGAAAGGCCTAGAGGTGTCATTCATCTCCCTCGTGGTTGTTTTGCATCTTGTATCGCTTGTTCATGATTTTTTGCATTATATATATATATATATATATATATATATATATATATATATATATATATATATATATATATATATATATATATATATATATATATATATATATATATATATATATACATACATGCAATAAGATCACAGTAAACAGGTGATATTAGAATATGCAAAACAACCACTGTGAAAAAATACAGAAATTCCAAGCGCTTTCGTGACTACTCACATTATCAAGGAACAATACACACACACATACACACACACACACACACACACACACACACACACACACACACACACACACACACACAGTGGGCACAGTGGGCGCCTGTGACGAGCGGGTTCCCACAGGGGTCAGTTCTAGGACCAGTGCTATTTTTGATATATGCGAACTACATGATGGAAGGAATAGACTCTGAAGTGTCCCTATTCGCAGATGATGTGAAGCTGATGAAAAGAATTAAATCGGATGAGGATGAGGCAGGACTGCAAAGAGACCTGGACAGGCTGGACATGTGGTCCAGAAACTGGCTTCTCGAATTCAACCCTGCCAAATGCAAAGTAATGAAGATTGGGGAGGGGCAAAGAAAACCGCAGACAGAGCATAGGCTAGGTGGACAAAGACTACAGACCTCACTCAGGGAGAAAGACCTTGGGGTGACCATAACACCGAGCACGTCACCGGAGGCACACATCAACCAAATAACTGCTGCAGCATACGGGCGCCTGGCAAACCTGAGAATAGCGTTCCGATACCTTAATAAGGAATCGTTCAAGACACTGTACACTGTGTATGTTAGGCCCATACTGGAGTATGCAGCACCAGTCTGGAACCCACACCTGGTCAAGCACGTCAAGAAGTTAGAGAAAGTACAAAGGTTTGCAACAAGGCTAGTCCCAGAGTTCAGGGGAATGTCGTACGAGGAAAGGTTGAGGGAAATCGGACTGACGACACTGGAGGACAGAAAGGTCAGGGGAGACATGATAACGACATACAAGATACTGAGGGGAATAGACAAGTGGACAGAGATAGGATGTTCCAGAGAGGGGACACAGAAACAAGGGGTCACAACTGGAAGCTGAAGACTCAGACGAGTCACAGGGACGTTAGGAAGTATTTCTTCAGTCATAGAGTCGTCAGGAAATGGAATAGCCTAGCAAGTGAAGTAGTGGAGGCAGGAACCATACATAGTTTTAAGAAGAGGTATGACAAAGCTCTGGAAGCAGAGAGGGAGAGGACCTAGTAGCGATCAGTGAAGAGGCAGGGCCAGGAGCTGAGTCTCGACCCCTGCAACCACAATTAAGTGAGTACACACACACATACACGAGTTTTATTTCTATGAATTTCCTGTATGATAAAGGATCAGTTTGACTTACCAAGATTCTCTCATCATCTGGGAAAACTGTATCAGCGCTGAATGACTCATACTATATTCAAGTTTTTCTATGAATTCTATATTTATAAAAGGAAAATTTTGTCTCTCTCGTACAGTTAACTTTCATCTTAAGTTCTTGTCAATGTTTTTCATTAACTATTAGAATAACTGTACAATAAGTAAAATCTAAAGCTATGATTGTTGGAGTGTAGGTAAAAATTTGCCAACATTCCACAATAATGTGCAAAATTTGTCCTATTTATTGATTACGGGCAGAGAAAACCAGAAGAAAACGGAAAGGGGTAACTCTCAGATATCTGTGATGAATGTTCGGTGGCTACAAATAAGCTGTCCGAGTAAGTATGTTTATTCAGGTATACACAAATACAGTTACATAGATTACCATACATAACTGTATATGTGTAGAGAACCTAAGATAATCCAAAAAAGTCAGACAAAGTGACTTATTTCCATTGGGGTCCTCTACGTTCAACTGATGTTACTCTCCATATTAAGGCAGCACACTTGTGCTCCCTTTAAAGGTCAGCATAATGTCTCCTCTTTCATGTTAGTAAACTAATATACATCATTTCTGTTTAGTTTGAGTTTCACCAAATTTATTCTATTTTTAAAACATTGCTGACAAACGTATTCATGTGTTTTTTTTCTTTTAGCATATAAAATTTTTTATACTTTTAGGACAGAATCGCCGCTAAAATGCATTCTCAGTGATATTTATTTATGTACTAGTCTACTTGTAATGTAATGGATCGACACCATGCCCAGTCCTTCTAGGGTAGGGTAGGTGCCTGAGCCAAAGCTTGTAGCTCACAAGACTGCCATTCCCGTTAGCCCCCTGAGGGTGTGGATGGCAGACGAGCGAGGCCTAACTTCTCCCTATGGGCCCCGTGAGGGCGGGGAATGTGGCCACCACTTGGAAAAGGCCATTGCCGGGAGAATACCGGCAAATCTTTAATAACAATAATACTTGTAATGCAAAATATTTGTTTAACTTTTCCAAGAATAACAAATTATAATTGAAAAAAACGCCGCTGTTCGATGACATGAAAGGTCCCATGTGTTTACCAAAACCCTTGTACGTTGCCGTGGCACTATCCAGCCATAAACATGGACATGGTGGCAGATACGAACATGTTGGCGGATACGGACATGGGTATGAATCCCATGAGCATGTGTAAATATTATAAGAACTATGAGATAATGTTTCTTAAATCTATAGTCACTACAACTTGTGCCATATATGAAAGATGTTATTGTGAAGTCTTATTTTCTTACAAAGTGTACATTACTATATTTTCACGGCACACAGGTCAATTTTCCGTCCTTCGTACAATCTTCACGGCTCTTACCATCAGCCTGGACAGGACATAACACTGTCTTCACCCCAACCTTAGATGCTTGAGATCTTCGGGTAGCTAAGGGCGAAAGAGACCTTGATCATCACCATAACTCACCTAGTTATTATTATTTTTATGTAAATTTTTGTTTTTTCCAATGAGCTAAGTATTTGTGGGGTTTTAATGAATGTTTCCTCTCGTATTATTTTGGGGGTCAGGACGTTTTCAATATGAGTGGTCATGGTGTTACTGGTCATGGTATATTTTGTAATATATTATGTGTAAAAGTGTCTTCTTTTGTTTTTGAGGGGTGTACTGTCATTGTATACCATTGTCTTTATTGTTTTGTTATTTTGTTGACTTATTTCTGTGTTATGTATATGTTTTTTTTAAATAAATATAAAAAAAAGTTATTATAATTCTCAAAGAAGAACGTTTAACCATGATTTTTAAATATATTTTGTGAATAAATATTTTGTTATACGTAGTTTTCGATATCTACAAGGCTATTTCACCTATCTGACGCAGATCCGTTGGCATGGCCGACGCGGCAGGTTGTGTAGTGGGCTAGCTGCGGGATTTTCAAGGATAGCTCCTGGTCAAAGAGGCTGACCAGGTCCCTACTTAACAGAACTCAGTGTGAATGCTTTGAGAAGATACCAGAGCAGCGAACGGACATCCCAGTGCATCGTTTCAGCGTAAATAGTTGAAGTGTTGTGCAGTTTTAAGAGGGTTTGGTGTTGTCGAGTCAGGACCAGTCAGCGCCTCCCCCCTCTCCGCTGGGGGGGAGGAGGAGAGCGTGTGTAGTAAACAGTGACCCTCTCATAACGCCTCGCCTGCCCGTCTCCCCCGCCTCACTCACCCAACTCCCAGCGCCACCCCATCTGTAGAGGGTACTTCTCCCCTAACCCACGATGTCAGCGATGGCACTGCAGGGAGTGCCGGGCTCACAGGAACTTCCACTACAGGGACAGCATCGTGGAGTTCGACCGCGAGGCAGCTGCCAGGTGTGCCACAGGCAGTGTGTACTCAGTTCCTCAAGCTTCAACATCCGTGCACACGAGGGCCTGGGATCTTCAATCAACTTGGCGTCCACCAGGACGCTGACATGTCCCTAGGACAGCTCTCCATCGGGCTGCTAACGGAGTCACTGGCTTCTTGGACCTCTTGGGGAGGGTCGATGGTGCTCGTGCAAGCAGCAGATTCCTGGGCAACTTGCTGCTGTTTGCAATGGCTGTCTACCGAGGAGAGACAGGCACCTAGCAACATCTGTTGTTGGGGCATTGGATGAATTCCCTACTATGTTTGTTAACTGCTCATTACTCTGTAATTTGTCTATGATTGTAATCATGTCATAACGTGTTTATCATTCATTACCTTTGAAACTTGTCATGATTGTGACCAGCTCTACCTGGAGCTCATTACCTTTGTAAATTCTCATGATTAATGTGTTTATGATTCATTACCTTTGCAATTATTCATGAATGTGACCAGCTCAACCTGGAGCTCATTACCTTTGTAACTTGGTCATGATTATGACCAGATCTAGTTCATTACCTTTGTAACTTGCTCAGCTATCAAAACTTTGGAGTCCAGTCCCTGGACCAATTATGTACCTCTGTAATCTTTTGACTACCACCCACAGGATGGGTATGGGGTGCATAATAAACATATTAAACTAACTAACCTATCTGACGAATTAATGGTTAAGGTTTACAAGCATACGAGCTAAAACCAGTCAGGAAAGTCTTTTTAAGTGTGTGGAACTGTACCAGTCAGCAGATATTCTAAACTTGAGAAGCAGTATGTAGAATTTATATTCTATAAAAATTTTTAACGACATATCTGTGTGCTTCTTAGATGAAATATAAGAACATAAGAGCATAACAAAGAAGGTACACTGCAACAGGCCTACTGATCCATGCTGAGCAGGTCCATGTCCCCCCCCCGGATTAGACCTATGAACCCGCCCCCGGATTAGCCCAATGACCCACCCAGTCTGATCATCTCCACTCAAGGATGGAGCACTGCACCAGACCCAGCAGCACAAGCTAGTCAGGTCCAACTCACACCCACCCACACCCACCCACACCCACTCATGTTTTTATCTAACCTATTTTTAAAACTACACAACGTTTTAGCCTGAATAACTGTACTCGGGAGTTTGTTCCACTCATCCACAACTCTATTACCAAACCAGTGCTTTCCTATATCCTTCCTGAATCTGATTTTTTCCAACTTGAAACCATTGCTGCGAGCCCTGTCTTGGCTAGAAATTTTCAGCACGCTATTTACATCCCCTTTATTTACTCCTGTTTTCCATTTATACACCTCGATCATATCCCCCCTAATTCTACGCCTTTCGAGAGAGTGCATATTCAGGGCTCTCAGTCTATCCTCATTGGGAAGATTTCTGATACATGGGATCATCTTTGTCATCCTCCTCTGTACGTTTTCCAGAGCATTTATATCCATTCTGTAATACGGTGACCAGAACTGAGCAGCATAGTCTAAATGAGGTCTAACCAAGGATATATAGAGTTGAAGAACAACCTGAGGACTTCTATTATTTATACTTCTAGATATGAAGCCAAGAATTCTGTTAGCTTTATTGCGAACACTAATGCACTGTTGTCTTGGTTTTAGATTACTGCTAACCAGAACTCCTAAATCCTTTTCGCAATCAGTAGTATTAAAATCTACATTATTTAGTTTATATGTGGCATGGCTATTTACCTGTCCAACATTTAGAACTTTGCATTTGTCAATATTAAACTGCATCTGCCACTTCTCCGACCATTGCATCAGTCTATTCAAATCATCCTGGAGTGCTCTAGTGTCCTCATTAGAATGAATTGGACGGCCTATTTTGGTGTCATCAGCAAATTTGCTTATGTCGCTATTTATTCCCTCATCTATGTCGTTTATGTAAACTGTGAACAACAACGAGCCCAACACTGACCCCTGAGGAACACCGCTTGTGACGTGCCCCAATATTAAACTGCATCTGCCACTTCTCCGACCATTGCATCAGTCTATTCAAATCATCCTGGAGTGCTCTAGTGTCCTCATTAGAATGAATTGGACGGCCTATTTTGGTGTCATCAGCAAATTTGCTTATGTCGCTATTTATTCCCTCATCTATGTCGTTTATGTAAACTGTGAACAACAACGAGCACAACACTGACCCCTGAGGAACACCGCTTGTGACGTGCCCCCATTCTGATTTCTCCCCATTTATGCAAACTCTCTGCTGTTTATTTGTCAGCCATGCCTCTACCCAGGAAAAAAATTCTCCTCCTATTCCGTGTGCCTTAAGTTTCCTCAACAGCCTCTGATGTGGAACTCTATCGAAAGCCTTACTGAAGTCCATATACACAATATCATATTCATTACCATGATCTACCTCCTCAAACACTTTAGTGAGAAAAGTTAGTAAATTAGTAAGACAGGAACGTCCCTTTGTAAAACCGTGTTGAGATTCATTAATCAATCTGTGCCTGTCAATTATTATTATCATTATTATTAAAATCAAGGGGGAAGCGCTAAACCCGGAGGATTATACAACGCCTGGGGGGGGGATGTGGAAGGCATTCAGGCTTAATTCGGGGAACTGGAGCACAGATCTAATTCCCTAAATCAAGAGCCCTTCACCAACATCAAGGAACCTTCCTTGAGGGGTGTGCCTGTCAAGATGGCTACGAATTGCTTCGGCAATTATTGATTCCATAAATTTTCCCACTATGAAGGTAAGGCTTATTCGTCTATAGTTCGAAGCCAAGGATCTGTCATCTGCCTTGTAAATAGGTATTACATTTGTCATTTTCCACTTATCAGGCACTATGCCACTTTGTAGTGATATGTTAAAAAGATTAGCCAAAGGTATGCTAAGTTCCTCTTTACATTCCTTTAACACCCTTGCAAACAGTTCATCAGGACCTGGGGATTTGTTAGGTTTTAGTTTCTCTGTTTGCCTGAGGACCATGTTACTAGTTACCGCAATCGTACATAGTTTATTATCATCCTGTTCTACATAATCTATTATTTCAGGAATATCGCTAGTATTTTCCTGGGTGAAATCTGAGAGGAAGTAGGTATTTAGAATTTCACACACATCCTTTTCACTGGTATTCAATTTTGTGCGAATAGGTGGAGCACTTTAATGAAAAAAATTCTGACAGCCAGTACATTAACAATTTAGACAGTAGTAGTATAATATGATTATTATGCACCCCATACCCATCCTGCGGGCGGTAGTCAAAAGATTACAGAGGTACATAATTGGTCCAGGGACTGGACTCCAAAGTTTTGATAGCTGAGCAAGTTACAGAGGTAATGAACTCACAATTTACAAAGGTAATGAACTCACAATTTACAAAGGTAATGAACTCCAGGTAGGTCTGGTCACAATCATGACAAGTTACAAAGGTATTTACAGATTACAGAGGTACGTAATGGGTCCAGGGACTGGGCCCCCAAAGTTTTGATAGCTGAACTAGGTACAAAGGTAATGAGCTCACAAGTTACAAAGGTAATGAATTATGTAAGAATGGTTACGTTTATACATGGCTACAATCATGAACAAATTATAGCGTAATGAGCAATTCACACTTCCACACCCGGTCACAACTGTAATGAATTATTGGTGCAAATATTGATTGTTGAGTCACACACACACACACACACACACACACACACACACACACACACACACACACACACACACACACACACACACACACACACACACACACACACACACACACACACACACACACACACACACACACACTCACACACACACACACACACACACACACACTCACACACACTCACACACACACACACACACACACACACACACACACACACACACACACACACACACACACACACACACACACACACACACACACACACACACACACACACACACACACACACACACACACACACACACACACACACACACACACACACACACACACACACACACACACACACACACACACACACACACACACACACACACACACGTGAAGCAGTATCGCTAAATAGTGCTCCCAGGATTTAGCGTTCTAGTGGCTGTCCTAAGATATTATTAGCGGTCATCGTACGTGAGTGAATCAGTGAACATACCTACAAGAGTGTAATAGCTTTCAAGAGTGCGAATAATGTGATAGGATCAAGAATTTTACAATTTAAATTTGAATGAAATTTGAGTGAGGGAGGGTAGCAGTCAGCTGATCAGGCTACTGGCCGCAGTGTTGACACAAAATATCCAAACAGTTAATTGGGTTAACGGTGTGATCTGAAATATTAACAAATACATATGTTGGTTGATTATAGCAGCAGTGTAGTGATAAGGTCATAAAAGAGTGATTAAGTAAATACTGAAAGTAAGAAAAATTAGTCAATCCCCAGCTGTTGGTGTTGTGAATGTAGCTAACATCATCAGACTTGTTATGACCATAATACTGTACTAAAGAAAAAAGAGGGAATACCAAGTCTTAAAAGAAAAATAAAATAAAAACTTGAATGCATGATAAAGTTCCTGAAGGAGTTACAAAATTGAAGGAGTTGATAGACGACCAGCAGGAACCTCCATTGTTGTGCAGACGACATCACTTGCCTATTTGTGGTTAATTTTGGTTAGTGTCTAAAGTCTCAAGTGTCTCGCCCTGCTGGTTGTATGCTATACCATCTCTCTCTCCCTATTTCAGTACCAGGAGATAGATAGTGGTTAGTAAATTATCTAAATATCGCCAGGTAAACTCAGAAGAGTTGTGTAGCCTAGTGAACCCCCCCCTCGTTTTTCTGAGGGACAAGCTAGTAAATAAGTACGCACATACAAACACACGTGTGCACCCGTAATTATTGTTATAATAAACATTAGTATATAATAATAAGGAATTGAGTGAGAAAAAATAATCCTATAATCTTCAAAAAGTAAAGTAGCGTAGTGTGCGGAGATCTGGGCCGGGAGAGTACCGGTGAAACAACAACAATAACAAATAGTGTTAACGTAACCCCCCCCCTTTTTTTCAAAGAACGACAAGCTAGTAAACACAAACACACAAACACAAGTGTACGCAATTAATATTATATAGTATATATTAGTGCATATAATAAGGAATTGATTGTGAGTACCGGTTTTTTTTTTTTTTTTTTTTTTTTTTTTTTTTTTTTTTTTTTTTTATAATCTTCAAAAGAGTAGCGTAGCCTAGTGTGCGCACGCACACCCACACCCACACACCCACACCCACACACACACACACCCACACACACCCACACACACCCACACACACACACCCACACACACCCACACACACCCACACTCCCACACACACACCACCCACACACCCCACCACACACCCACCCACACACCCACCCACACACCCACCCACACACCCACCCACACACCTACACACCCACCCACACACCCCACACCCACCCACACCCACCCACACACCCACCCACACACCCACCCACACCCACCCACACACCCACCCACACATCCCCACACACACCCACACCCACCCACACACCCACACACACCCACACACACCCACACACACCCACACACACCACCCACACCCACCCACACACCCACCCACACACACCCCCACACACCCACACACACCCACACACAACCACACACCCACACACACCCACCCACACACCCACCCACACACCCACCCACACACCCACCCACACCCCCCACACCCCCCCCCACCCCTCCCCACACACACACGCAACACACACACAACACACACACCACACACACACGCAACACACACACAACACACACACACACACATATTGCCAGACTCACACATACACTCCCCCCCTCCCCCACCGACATCTCACTCCTTCACCTGATCCCTCCCCTCCCTCTTTTCACCCTCCCCCTCCCCACCTCTCCCTCACCTACTTACCCACTTGCTTCACTCTCCTTCCCACTCCCCCTCCCCACTACTCCCATATAGCCACAGTTCCTCCTCTACCTCCCCCCCCCACACTCTGACATATACAATACTAACCTAACATACAGAATTACATAGGTTTCCCACTCTGAGGCAATCAGGATAAAACAAAAATGGGTTGCCAGAGAGCAACAAGAAAACCCAAGGGACAGGAGGAGGAAACTGCAAAGGAAGATTGGGCAGCAGAGCTCACAAAAAGGGAACAAGAATGGGAAAAGAAACTAGAAGAACTTAGCATGAGAATGGAAGAGAGGATAGACATGGAAAGCAGGAAGTGGGAGGTGAAAGTCAAAGCAGCAGAGGCCAGGATACAGAGTTTAGAAGAGGAACTGGAAAATCTGAAACAGCCTAAAGAACTAAAGAACATTATGGGATTGACAACAGAGACCGCTACCTCAGCCACAAATAAGGGGACTGTAGGGAAAGGAGGAGCAAAACTGCATGTAGAAGCTCTATCAGTGGAGACTGTAGTAAATGAAAGAGCTAAGCTATATGTGGAGGCCCTAAAAGACCACAACAGAGCCCAGGGAAAGTCGAGAAGGGAAAATGACAGGCCACTGAGCCCATGTACAGTAGCTAGTGAAACTGAAGAAAGGAAAGCTGCAATGGAGGAAATCAAATTGAATGAGGGGATACACAGGGATATGCAGTGGGAGAATGAAAGGGTCCGGTCAGTCTTTGTGTATGGGCTACAGGAAGTTGAAGGGGAAACATATGAAGCAAGAAAACAAGGGGAAAAAAAAGCAATTGAAAGCATCATGAAAGTAATTGGAGAAGACGACATGACCCAGCTGGAAAATTTTCGGAGAATAGGGGGGTTTGTAAAAAAAAGAACCCGGCCAGTGAAAGTGACCTTCAAGGCAGAATCGACTCGGAACAGGATACTGCAGGAAAAAGCACGATTAAGGGACATGCCGGCATACAGGAAGGTGTATCTCGACCGCGACAGAACACAAGACGAAAGGCGGAAACTGAGAGAGATGGTACAAAGGCGAAAGGAGGAAAGAGAGGGGATGGAGAAGACAGACAGGAGATCCCAGACACAGGAAGATCAAATACAACCTCCCTCACAGCTTCCTATAGAAGCCTCCCAACCAGGTCAACCCCAGTGCAGCCAAACACTCTAAACCAAAACACCCATGCCATATCCAATGCCCCCACCCACTACATTACAAACTCCACCCCCACAGCAACCACCCATAGTTCCTTATCAGGTCTCCCACTTCCCCAACCCCAATACACCTCCCAGACCACAGTCTTAGAAAAGAAGTTGAAGGTATGGTATACAAATGCAGATGGAATAACAAATAAGTATGAGGAGTGGCACGAAAGAATCAAGGAGACATCCCCAGACATAATAGCACTCACAGAAACAAAACTCACCAGAATAATAACAGATTCAATCTTTCCACCCGGATATCAAATCTTCAGGAAAGACAGAGGGAGGAGAGGGGGAGGAGGAGTTGCACTGCTCATTAAAAGCCAGTGGGGTTTTGAGAAAATGGAAGGAATGGATGGCAAGGGTGAAAGGGACTACTTAGTAGGAACAATCCAGTCTGAGGGACATAAGGTGATAATTGCAGTAATGTACAACCCACCACAGAACTGCAGGAGACCAAGAGAAGAATACGATGAGAGCAACAGAGCCATGGTCGACACACTAGCCGAGGTGGCCAGGAGAGCACACGTGGGGGGAGCAAAGTTACTAGTTATGGGTGATTTCAATCACAAGGAGATTGACTGGGAAAACCTGGAGCCCCATGGGTGTTCCGAAACATGGAGAGCCAAGATGATGGATGTAGTACTGGAAAACCTCATGCATCAACATGTTAGAGACACTACCAGAGAGAGAGGAGAAGATGAACCAGCAAGACTGGACCTTGTATTCACCTTGAGTAGTTCAGACATCGAGGATATCTTGTATGAAAGGCCCCTGGGAGCTAGTGATCATGTGGTTCTGTGCTTTGACTACATAGTTGAGCTCCAAGTGGAGAGAGTAGCAGGAATAGGATGGGAAAAACCAAACTACAAAAGGGGGAACTACTCAGGCATGAGGAACTTCCTTCAAAACATTCAGTGGGAGAGGGAACTGACAGGAAAACCAGTACAAGAAATGATGGACTATGTGGCAACAAAATGCAAGGAGGCAGAGGAGAGGTTTGTTCCCAAGGGAAACAGAAATAATGGGAAGAACAGAGCGAGTCCTTGGTTCACCCAAAGGTGTAGGGAGGCAAAAACTAGGTGTACTAGAGAATGGAAAAGGTACAGAAGACAGAGAACTCAGGAAAATAAAGAGATTAGCCGAAGAGCCAGAAATGAATATGCACAGATAAGAAGGGAGGCTCAGCGACAATATGAAAATGACATAGCATCCAAAGTCAAGACTGACCCGAAGCTGTTGTACAGCCACATCAGGAGGAAAACAACAGTCAAGGACCAGGTAATCAGACTGAGGAAGGGTGATGGGGAATTCACAAGCAACGACCGAGAGGTATGTCAGGAGCTCAACACGAGATTTAAAGAAGTATTTACAGTGGAAACCAGTAGGACTCCAGGAAATCAGAACAGGGGGGTACACCAGCAAGTGCTGGATGAGGTACATATAACCAAGGAGGAAGTGAAGAAGCTGCTATGCGAACTTGACACCTCAAAGGCGGTGGGACCAGACAACATCTCTCCGTGGGTCCTTAAAGAGGGAGCAGAGATATTGTGTGTGCCATTAACAAAGATCTTCAACACATCATTTGAAACTGGGCAACTCCCTGAGGTATGGAAGATGGCAAATGTAGTCCCAATTTTTAAAAAGGGAGACAGACATGAGGCACTAAACTACAGACCTGTATCACTAACGTGTATAGTATGCAAGGTCATGGAGAAGATCATCAGGAGGAGAGTGGTGGAGCACCTGGAAAGAAACAAGTGTATAATTGACAACCAGCATGGTTTCAGGGAAGGAAAATCCTGTGTCACAAACCTACTAGAGTTTTATGACAAGGTGACAGAAGTAAGACAAGAGAGAGAGGGGTGGATTGACTGCATTTTTTTGGACTGCAAAAAGGCCTTCGACACAGTTCCTCACAAGAGGTTACTGATAAAGCTAGAAGATCAGGCACACATAACAGGAAAGGCACTGCAATGGATCAGAGAATACCTGACAGGGAGGCAACAACGAGTCATGGTACGTGACGAGGTGTCAGAGTGGGCGCTTGTGACAAGCGGGGTTCCACAGGGGTCAGTCCTAGGACCTGTGCTGTTCTTGGTATATGTGAACGACATAACGGAAGGGATAGACTCAGAAGTGTCCTTGTTTGCAGATGATGTGAAGTTAATGAGAAGAATCAAATCGGATGAGGATCAGGCAGGACTACAAAGAGACCTGGACAGGCTGCAAGCCTGGTCCAGCAACTGGCTCCTTGAGTTTAACCCTGCCAAATGCAAAGTCATGAAGATTGGGGAAGGGCAAAGAAGACCGCAGACACAATATAGTTTAGATGGCCAAAGACTGCAAACCTCACTCAAGGAAAAAGATCTGGGGGTGAGTATAACACCGAGCATATCTCCTGAGGCGCACATAAATCAGATAACTGCTGCAGCATACGGGCGCCTGGCAAACCTACGGATAGCGTTCCGATACCTCAGTAAGGAGTCGTTCAAGACCCTGTATACCATTTACGTCAGGCCCATACTGGAGTATGCAGCACCAGTTTGGAATCCACACCTAGTCAAGCACGTCAAGAAATTAGAGAAAGTGCAAAGGTTTGCAACAAGACTAGTCCCAGAGCTACGGGGATTGACCTACGAAGAAAGGTTGAGGGAAATCGGCCTGACGACACTGGAGGACAGGAGGGTCAGGGGAGACATGATAACGACATATAAAATACTGCGCGGAATAGACAAGGTGGACAAAGACAGGATGTTCCAGAGATGGGACACAGACACAAGAGGTCACAATTGGAAGTTGAAGACTCAGATGAATCGAAGGGATGTTAGGAAGTATTTCTTCAGTCATAGAGTAGTCAAGTCGTGGAATAGTCAAGAAAGTGAAGTAGTGGAGGCGGGAACCATACATAGTTTTAAGGCGAGGTATGATATAGCTCATGTAGCAGGGAGAGAGAGGACCTAGTAGCAATCAGTGAAGAGGCGGGGCCAGGAGCTATGACTCGACCCCTGCAACCACAAATAGGTGAGTACAAATAGGTGAGTACACACTCACACACACACACACACACACACACACACACACACACACACACACACACACACACACACACACACATGCAACCACAAATAGGTGAGTACAGACACAGACACACACACACACACTAGCACACACACAAACACTAGCACACACATACACTAACACACAGACACACACACTAACACACACACACACACACACACGTACTCATATACAACAGGCCTAGTGTCTAATCGACATGTGCCTAGGACAAAATGGTAACTAACACGCACACACACTCACACACACACACACACACACACACACACACACACACACACACACACACACACACACACACACACACACACACACACACACACACAGTCTAGTTTAATATCTTCATTATGCACCCAATACCCATCCTGTGGGCGGTAGTCAAAATATTACAAAGGTACATAATGGGTCCAGTGACTGGACCCCAAAGTTATGATAGCTGAACTAGTTACAAAGGTAATGAACTCCAGGTAGATCTGGTCACAGTCATGGCAAGTTACAGAGGTAATGAATCAGCCTCACTCCTATACATGGTTACAGTCATGAACAAATTACAAAGTAATGAACCACTGATACGTCCACACCTGGTCACAATTGTAATGAGTTATAAATACAAAATATTAAGTGGGTCATACACACACTAGCGCGCGCGCACACACATACACACACGAGGGCGCACGCACGGACATGTGCACACGAGCGTACAAATATATGCATACACACAAGGACGCACACCCACACACACACACACACACACCCCCACACCCACACACCCACACCCACACATACACCCTCACACACCCACACACACACCCACACACACACCCACACACACACCCACACACACACCCACCCAGGCACATCTCCTGAAGCGCACATCAACCAAATAACTGCTGCAGCATATGGGCGCCTAGCAAACCTCAGAACAGCATTCCGACATCTTAATAAGGAATCGTTCAGGACCCTGTACATCGTGTACGTTAGGCCCATATTGGAGTATGCGGCACCAGTTTGGAACCCACACCTAGCCAAGCACGTACAGAAACTAGAGAAAGTGCAAAGGTTTGCAGCAAGACTAGTCCAAGAGCTAAGAGGTATGTCCTACGAGGAGAGGTTAAGGGAAATCAACCTGACGACACTGGAAGACAGGAGAGTTAGGGGGGACATGATAACGACATACAAAATACTGAGAGGAATTGACAAGGTGGACAAAGACAGGATGTTCCAGAGATTGGACACAGTAACAAGGGGACACAGTTGGAAGCTGAAGACAGAGATGAATCACATGGATGTTAGGAAGTATTTCTTCAGCCACAGAGTAGTCAGTAAGTCAGGACTTCAAAGAGACCTGGACAGACTGGACACCTGGTCCAGCAAATGGCTTCTCGAATTTAATCCTGCCAAATGCAAAGTCATGAAGATAGGGGAAGGGCACAGAAGACCACAGACAGAGTATAGGCTAGGTGGCCAAAGACTGCAAACCTCACTCAAGGAGAAAGATCTTGGGGTGAGTATAACACCGAGCATGTCTCCGGAAGCACACATCAATCAGATAACTGCTGCAGCATATGGGCGCCTGGCAAACCTGAGAACAGCACTCCGATACCTTAGTAAGGAATCATTCAAGACACTGTACACCGTGTATGTCAGGCCCATACTGGAGTATGCAGCACCTGTTTGGAACCCGCACTTGATAAAGCACGTCAAGAAACTAGAGAAAGTACAAAGGTTTGCAACAAGGTTAGTTCCAGAGCTAAGGGGAATGTCCTATGAAGAAAGATTAAGGGAAATCGGCCTGACGACACTGGAGGACAGGAGGGTCAGGGGAGACATGATAACGACATATAAAATACTGCGTGGAATAGACAAGGTGGACAAGGACAGGATGTTCCAGGGAGGGGACACAGAAACAAGAGGCCACAATTGGAAGTTGAAGACACAAATGAGTCAGAGAGATAGTAGGAAGTATTTCTTCAGTCATAGAGTTGTAAGGCAGTGGAATAGCCTAGAAAATGACGTAGTGGAGGCAGGAACCATACACAGTTTTAAGACGAGGTTTGATAAAGCTCATGGAGCGGGGAGAGAGAGGGCCTAGTAGCAACCGGTGAAGAGGCGGGGCCAGGAGCTAGGACTCGACCCCTGCAACCACAAATAGGTGAGTACAAATAGGTGACTACACTCACACACACACACACACACACACACACACACAATAGGAGAAGACGATATGACCCAGCTGGAAAATTTTCGGAGAATAGGGGGGTTTGTAAAAAAAAGAACCCGGCCAGTGAGAGTGACCTTCAAGGCAGAAGCGACTCGGACCAGGATACTGCAGGAGAAAGCACGATTAAGGGACATGACGGCATACAGGAGGGTGTATCTCGACCGCGACAGAACACAAGAAGAAAGGAAGAAACTGAGAGAGATGGTACAAAGGCGAAAGGAGGAAAGAGAGGGGATGGAGAAGACAGACAGGAGATCCCAGACCCAGGAAGAAGATCTAATACAGCCTCCCTCACAACTTTCTATAGAAGCCTCCCAACCAGGTCAACCCCAGTGCAACCAAACACTCTAAATCAAAACACCCATGCCACATCCAATGCCCCCACCCACTACATTACAAACTTCACCCCCACAGCAACAACCCATAGTTCCTTACCAGGTCTCCCACTTCCCCAACCCCAATATACTTCCCAGACCACAGTCTTAGAAAAGAAGTTGAAGGTGTGGTATACAAATGCAGATGGAATAACAAACAAGTATGAGGAGTGGCACGAAAGAATCAAAGAGACATCCCCAGACATAATAGCACTCACAGAAACAAAACTCACCAGAATAATAACAGATTCAATCTTTCCATCCGGATATCAAATCTTCAGGAAAGACAGAGGGAGGAGAGGGGGAGGAGGAGTTGCACTGCTCATTAAAAACCAGTGGGGTTTTGAGAAAATGGAAGGAATGGATGGCATGGGCGAAAGGGACTACTTAGTAGGAACAATCCAGTCTGAGGGACATAAGGTGATAATTGCAGTAATGTACAACCCACCACAGAACTGCAGGAGGCCAAGAGAAGAATACGATGAGAGCAACAGAGCAATGATCAACACACTAGCCGAGGTGGCCAGGAGAGCACACATGGGGGGAGCAAAGTTACTAGTTATGGGTGATTTCAATCACAAGGAGATTGACTGGGAAAACCTGGAGCCCCATGGGGGTCCCGAAACATGGAGAGCCAAGATGATGGATGTGGTACTGGAGAACCTCATGTATCAACATGTTAGAGACACTACCAGAGAGAGAGGAGAGGATGAACCAGCAAGGTTGGACCTTGTATTCACCATGAGTAGTTCGGACATCGAGGGTATCATGTATGAAAGGCCCCTGGGAGCTAGTGATCATGTGGTTCTGTGCTTGGACTACATAGTTGAGCTCCAAGTGGAGAGAGTAGCAGGAATAGGGTGGGAAAAAACAAACTACAAAAGGGGGAACTACTCAGGCATGAGGAACTTCCTGCAAGACATTCAGTGGGAGAGGGAACTGACAGGAAAACCAGTACAAGAAATGATGGACTATGTAGCAACAAAATGCAAGGAGGCAGAGGAGAGGTTTGTTCCCAAGGGAAACAGAAATAATGGGAAGAACAGAACGAGTCCTTGGTTCACCCAAAGGTGTAGGGAGGCAAAAACTAGGTGTACTAGAGAATGGAAAAGGTACAGAAGACAGAGAACTCAGGAAAATAAAGAAATCAGCCGAAGAGCCAGAAACGAATATGCACAGATAAGAAGGGAGGCTCAGAGACAATATGAAAATGACATAGCATCAAAAGTAAAGACTGACCCGAAGCTGTTGTACAGCCACATCAGGAGGAAAACAACAGTCAAGGACCAGGTAATCAGACTGAGGAAGGGTGATGGGGAATTCACAAGAAACGACCGAGAGGTATGTCAGGAGCTCAACACAAGATTTAAAGAGGTATTTACAGTGGAAACCAGTAGGACTCCAAGAAATCAGAACAGGGGGGCACACCAGCAAGTGCTGGATGAGGTACATATAACCAAGGAGGAGGTGAAGAAGCTGCTATGCGAACTTGACACCTCAAAGGCGGTGGGACCAGACAACATCTCTCCATGGGTCCTTAAAGAGGGAGCAGAGATATTGTGTGAGCCATTAACAAAGATCTTCAACACATCATTTGAAACTGGGCAACTCCCTGAGGTATGGAAAATGGCAAATGTAGTCCCAATTTTTAAAAAGGGAGACAGACATGAGGCACTAAACTACAGACCTGTATCTCTAACGTGTATAGTATGCAAGGTCATGGAGAAGATCATCAGGAGGAGAGTGGTGGGGCACCTGGAAAGAAACAAGTGTATAATTGACAACCAGCACGGTTTCAGGGAAGGAAAATCCTGTGTCACAAACCTACTAGAGTTTTATGACAAGGTGACAGAAGTAAGACAAGAGAGAGAGGGGTGGATCGACTGCGTATTTTTGGACTGCAAGAAGGCTTTCGACACAGTTCCTCACAAGAGGTTACTGCAAAAGCTAGAGGACCAGGCACACATAACAGGAAAGGCACTGCAATGGATCAGAGAATATCTGACAGGGAGGAAACAACGAGTCATGGTACGCGACGAGGTGTCAGAGTGGGCGCCTGTGACAAGCGGGGTTCCACAGGGGTCAGTCCTAGGACCTGTGCTGTTCTTGGTATACGTGAACGACATAACGGAAGGGATAGACTCAGAAGTGTCCTTGTTTGCAGACGATGTGAAGTTAATGAGAAGAATCGAATCGGACGAGGATCAGGCAGGACTACAAAGAGATCTGGACAGGCTACAAGCCTGGTCCAGCAACTGGCTCCTTGAATTTAACCCTGCCAAATGCAAAGTCATGAAGATTGGGGAAGGGCAAAGAAGACCGCAGACACAATATAGTTTAGATGGCCAAAGACTGCAAACCTCACTAAAGGAAAAAGATCTGGGGGTGAGTATAACACCGAGCATATCTCCTGAGGCGCACATCAATCAGATAACTGCTGCAGCATACGGGCGCCTGGCAAACCTACGGATAGCGTTCCGATACCTCAGTAAGGATTCGTTTAAGACTCTGTACACCATCTACGTCAGGCCCATACTGGAGTATGCAGCACCAGTTTGGAATCCACACCTAGTCAAGCACGTCAAGAAATTAGAGAAAGTGCAAAGGTTTGCAACAAGACTAGTCCCAGAGCTACGGGGATTGTCCTATGAAGAAAGGTTGAGGGAAATCGGCCTGACGACACTGGAGGCCAGGAGGGTCAGGGGAGACATGATAACGACATATAAAATACTGCGCGGAATAGACGAGGTGGACAAAGACGGGATGTTCCAGAGATGGGACACAGACACAAGAGGTCACAATTGGAAGTTGAAGACTCAGATGAATCAAAGGGATGTTAGGAAGTATTTCTTCAGTCATAGAGTAGTCAGGCCATGGAATAGCCTAGAAAGTGATGTGGTGGAGGCAGGAACCATACATAGTTTTAAGGCGAGGTATGATAGAGCTCATGGGGCAGGGAGAGAGAGGACCTAGTAGCAATCAGCGAAGAGGCGGGGCCAGGAGCTGTGACTCGACCCCTGCAACCACAAATAGGTGAGTACAAATAGGTGAGTACACACACACACACACACACACATGGTAATGCATTATTTACAGCTAGCAAAGTCAGGATATTTCTCCAGAATGGTCTGTAATATACCACTGTGGATAAAATACTTTGCCATTTCTTGAACATTTCTGAGTGAGTTGTTTCTAAATTCATTAATTTGATCACACTCCAGTACATAATGACGCAGGGTGTGACAATAGTCCATCTGACAAAGTTTACATTTCGTTTGGTCTACATCTGGTGGTGGTGATTTAACCTGCCATAGATACTTGTAACCCAGCCGGAGCTCTGTGATTTTTTGTCCATCACTGTCTAATTGTTATCAATAATATCTAGAAAAAAAAATAAACTATGTTACCCTTATTTGGATACCTTTACGTTTTCTGTAATTAAGGTAAATTTCAGATAAAGAAAATAATATGATGGGTAACTTTTCTAATCCTTCCAGACAGGCTAAGATTAATATTTTCAGGGTAACCTTAGCAATTTTTTCTTATTTCCGTTGGGTTTTTTTTAACTGAGACTTTTCACAGGATGCATCCTTTAACAGCTTACTAATTCTTATGTCTCTGTTTACTGCTAAGAGAAGAGGAGCAAGTGTTTATAGACTTGTCATATGTTTCGCCTTCTCCGAGTTTAATCCAAAGGAGCTGTAAAAAGCTGGACAGAATGGATATGGGGTGCACAATAAACTAGCCACTTCGGTGGCAAAATCTAAAACAGCGGCGACTGCTAATATTATCTAATGTCGAGTGTTCCTTTCAGTTGTAATTAACTACAGTGTAGTGGCAGAACATAGGCTTCGCACACACACAGCCTCGGGTTTGTTTCGCGACCAGTTTCACGTGTATGCATACATGTAATAATAATGATAATAATGATAATAATGATAATAATAATAATAATAATAATAATAATAATAATAATAATAACATTGTATCATTGTATCAATCGCATCTGCTAGAAAAATGACAGGATGGATAATGAGAACCTTCAAAACTAGGGAGGCCAAGCCCATGATGACACTCTTCAGGTCACTTGTTCTATCTAGGCTGGAATATTGCTGCACACTAACAGCACCTTTCAAGGCAGGTGAAATTGCCGACCTAGAAAATGTACAGAGAACTTTCACGGCGCGCATAACGGAGATAAAACACCTCAATTATTGGGAGCGCTTGAGGTTCCTAAACCTGTATTCCCTGGAACGCAGGAGGGAGAGATACATGATTATATACACCTGGAAAATCCTAGAGGGACTAGTACCGAACTTGCACACGAAAATCACTCATTACGAAAGCAAAAGACTTGGCAGACGATGCACCATCCCCCCAATGAAAAGCAGGGGTGTCACTAGCACGTTAAGAGACCATACAATAAGTGTCAGGGGCCCGAGACTGTTCAACTGCCTCCCAGCACACATAAGGGGGATTACCAACAGACCCCTGGCAGTCTTCAAGCTGGCACTGGACAAGCACCTAAAGTCAGTTCCGGATCAGCCGGGCTGTAGCTCGTATGTTGGTTTGCGTGCAGCCAGCAGCAACAGCCTGGTTGATCAGGCTGTGATCCACCAGGAGGCCTGGTCTCAGACCGGGCCGCGGGGGCGTTGACCCCCGGAACTCTCTCCAGGTAAACTCCAGGTAATAATAATAATAATAATAATCTATTTCTACAAGTACATGTACAAGGTATACAAGCAGAGCATTTCAGGCAAATTAGGTAAATTTTGTCCCCAGGATATAACACACAGCAGTCGACTAACACCCAGGTGCCTATTGTACTGTTAGGTGAACATGGACAGCAGGTGTCTTAAGACAACAAGTCATAATGAGTCCACCCGTATCGGGGATCGCATCCATCCCCCCCGGACCTCAGTGTCTGAGCTAGCAATCGAGGTAGGGGACATCTGTTTGTGTTCACCTTTTTGTAGTTGCTGGTCCCACCTCTTCGCTAGACGCTACTAAGTCCACTCTCTCTCCTTGCTCCAAGACACTTATCGTAAATCTTCTTAAAACTATATATGGATCCTGCCTCCACTACTTCATTCTCCAGATTGTTCCACTTCCTGACAACTTTAAAGTGATTCGCCTCTCAACCACTGGTGTGAGAGGACGCTCGTCTTGACTGCTACACCTGTCCTCTGGTGGTTTTCTTCGGCAGTGCATCGACAAAATGGTGGAGGGAGGGGTACGCCGAGTGAACTGGTCAGAGGCACGCTTAGCACTGCAACGATGAACGTCCTATTGCCAAACATCATCAGAGACGTCTACGGTGTACCAACAGAGGAATTATACGGTGTGGAGCTGAATGGAATGTCAAGAATCTTCGCAAAACTGAATCGTGCCAGTTTGTATGACAGGCTCGTTGAAGAATTCCAGGAGAAGAGGATAACTGTCAACTTGGCAGTGGACGTCATCATGCACGATGTATCCAAATACTACACATGCGTTAAGGTGCGTAACGTGCCTTTCGAGGCAACTGTGTATAGGCCGTATGAGGGGCTTCCTGAGGGGTCCTATACTCTCAAAATGTCGTTGGCACGGCCGATCCCGTCATACATAACGTTGGTGGGACACAGAACGCGAGTTTTTGTGCATATCATAAAAATCTTTGAAAGGGTCCTAAGAAGCAAGATCACCACCCATCTAGAAACCCATCAGTTACACAACCCAGGGCAACATGGGTTTAGAACAGGTCGCTCCTGTCTGTCTCAGCTACTGGATCACTACGACAAGGTCCTAAATGCACTAGAAGACAAAAAGGCAGATGTAATATATACAGACTTTGCAAAAGCCTTCGACAAGTGTGACCATGGCGTAATTGCGCGCTAAAGGAATAACAGGAAAAGTCGGTCGATGGATCTATAATTTCCTCACTAACAGAACACAGAGAGTAGTCGTCAACAGAGTAAAGTCCGAGGCGCTACGGTGAAAAGCTCTGTTCCACAAGGGTACTAGCTCCCCTTGTTCCTCATCCTCATCCGACATAGACAAGGATGTCAGCCACAGCACCGTGTCTTCCTTTGCAGATGGTCTTCCATTGCAGACACTGCAAGGCTCCAGGCGGACATCAACCAAATCTTTCAGTGGGCTGCAGAAAACAATATGAAGTTCAACGATGAGAAATTTCAATTACTCAGATATGGTAAACATGAGGAAATTAAATCTTCATCAGAGTACAAAACAAATTCTGGCCACGAAATAGAGCGAAACACCAACGTCAAAGACCTGGGAGTGATTATGTCGGAGGATCTCACCTTCAAGGATTGTATCAATCGCATCTGCTAGAAAAATGACAGGATGGATAATGAGAACCTTCAAAACTAGGGAGGCCAAGCCCATGATGTGCATTCTAGGCTGGAATATTGCTGCACTCTAACAGCACCTTTCAAGGCAGGTGAAATTGCCGACCTAGAAAATGTACAGAGAACTTTCACGGCGCGCATAACGGAGATAAAACACCTCAATTACTGGGAGCGCTTGAGGTTTCTAAACCTGTATTCCCTGGAACGCAGGAGGGAGAGATACATGATTATATACACCTGGAAAATCCTAGAGGGACTAGTACCGAACTTGCACACGAAAATCACTCACTACGAAAGCAAAAGACTTGGCAGACGATGCACCATCCCCCCAATGAAAAGCAGGGGTGTCACTAGCACGTTAAGAGACCATACAATAAGTGTCAGGGGCCCGAGACTGTTCAACTGCCTCCCAGCACACATAAGGGGGATTACCAACAGACCCCTGGCAGTCTTCAAGCAGGCACTGGACAAGCACCTAAAGTCAGTTCCTGATCAGCCGGGCTGTGGCTCGTACGTTGGTTTGCGTGCAGCCAGCAGCAACAGCCTGGTTGATCAGGCGCTGATCCACCAGGAGGCCTGGTCACAGACCGGGCCGCGGGGGCGTTGACCCCCGAAACTCTCTCCAGGTAAACTCCAGGTCAGCGGCGGACGTGTCGCCTCTGTTGCTCTTATGATCATATGGCGGCACAGTGTCCCAGGCGACAATCGTCCAGAGGGCCGGAAGCGTCGGCAGTGGAGCAACGATTGTGTGATCTGGGGCCCGAGCGGGACGGCGGAGCTGACTTGCAGAGTGGTCGCTGGAGCGAGGAGGTAGACCGTGAGGAACAGTCGGCTGTCAGGTGTGTAACGCTCCCTGAGCATTCGGAGGATGTGGATGAGCAGGGATGTCAGGATAGCACACCCCAGGAGCGCTTCATGGACGAGGTACTCCAGGAGTTTTTGGGAACGGCTGTGACTGGTGTCTTCAGTGCAGGTGAAGAACTCACGATGGTCCCATCGCCTGGGGAAGGGATCCCCAGTGCAGGTACCTTGCAGCAGGTGGTGCAAGTGGAAGTTCATCAGGAGCAAGGCCAGAACGTGGTTATGAGTGTCAGTGGCGGCTCCAGAAAGAGACCGGCTGGAACGGCAGAGGTAGAAGAGGTTCTCACGCCAGGCCAGTGCCCAGGAAAAAAGGCGTGGGTGGCAGAGGAGTTGACGGAAGTACGGGCTGGCCCAGTGACCCAAGAGCTACGTAGTAGACAGGCACGGGAGAGTGATGGTAATCAGGTAAAGACCTGTGAGGTGCCTGGGCGCCGAACGGGGAAAGTCGCCATGAGTAAACCACAGCGGCATAAAGGAAAGCCGCCACTTATATAGCTTTCACGAGTATAACTCTTAACGTGAATGGTCTCCGGTCGGAGATCAAGCGAGTGTGGCTGGTTTGGTTTTTGCACAGGTACCGGGTTGATGCGTGTTTTATACAGGAACATAATTTTCGGTATGGATGTGATTTGAGGTTGGACGGTTACAAGATGTATGTTAGTTCTGCCAGGCAGTTAAAAGGGGGAGTTGCAATAGTCATCAGGGACACCAGCCCCTTGACCGTTACGGGTTGGGAGGAGGGGGGTAGTGAGAGTAGATGGGGTCTGGGGTGAGAGGCGCGTTTGTCTTATAGGTGTGTATATGCCAGTATCGGGTAACGTAAGGGTTAAAGCAGATTTTGTTAGGGAGGACTTGTTGCATTTTTTACGGGCTTTGCCGGCAGTCACGATCATCGGTGGGGACTGGAACTGTGTGATTCGTGAAAGGGACGTGGAACCAAGGGGGGCAGGGTGTGTATTGAAAGTTCTGCAAGACTCATTGCATGATGTTGGTGTCGTGGACGTAGTGGGGAGGGGGTTGTTTAGCGCCTGAGCATACTTTTGTCAGGTGAGAATATGCAGCGCAACTAGATAGGATTTACGTAATGCGGGGCATAGAGGTCAGGGACGTGCAAACAGTTGATGTAGGTTTCTCAGATCACAGAGGGGTAATAGCTGACTTGCAGTGGGAAGGAGTGGTCAGAGTTCATGCTTGTTATTGGAAGTTGAATGTAGAATTGCTTAGGAGTGAGGAAGGAGGTGCAGGGTTCGAAGAATGGTGGGGTAGGGTCACTGAGGGTAGGGATAGGGTACTGCAGCTCATTGACTGGTGGGAGTCGAAAGCAAAGCCTTGTATTGTGTCCTATTTCAGAGGCAGGGGAAGAATGGTGGGGTAGGGTCACTGAGGGTAGGGATAGGGTACTGCAGCTCATTGACTAGTGGGAGTCGAAAGCAAAGCCTTGTATTGTGTCCTATTTCCGAGGCAGGGGGAGAGAGGAAGCGAGGTGGCGTTATGGCTTACGAAATTATTTGGAAGCACAGCTGAATGATTGCTATGACAGGGGATGTGGGGGAGGTGAGGCGGAATCTATAAGGGATAGACTTGCAGACATCCGCAACAAAAGGTTTAATGGAATACGTTATCGTTCAGGATTGGAGGACGTGCTATGGGGCGACAAGCCGTCTGGTTTTGTGTCACAGAAGTTCCGAGAGCGTCATGCTGTGACTACCGTGTTGTGATTAGTGGCAAGCTCCGGGGTGGGGGGATACCAGGATGGTACAGTTTTCGCCACAACAGAAAGCATGAGCTCTTATGCTGATGCTTGGTTTCGGGAAAAATGGAGGGGACGGGTGGGTATAGGATCACATGATTTGGCGGGGGAGGGTCGTAATGTACTGGAGACGAAACTTCGTGAGAGGTTGGAGGAGGATATACGTGAGGAGGAGGTAGTGGAGGCGATTTTTGGGATGCGGACTGGCAAGACGCCAGGCATTGATGGTTTACCAATAGAATTTTATAGGACGCATTGGGCTTGCATTAGACATTTATTTGTCGGGGTTCTAAATAAGATGTTGGCAGGTGGGAGGATGGGTCAGTCCCAACGGACGGGTGTTGTAGTGTTGGTTCCTAAGAAGGGTGGTAGGTTTGGCCTGAGTTCTTACAGGGCAATTTCTTTAATGTGTGTAGATTATAAGGTTTTTGCAAGGATATTGGGCAATCGTTTGAAGGGGGCCCTGGGGTCGGTATTACATGTGGGACAGTATGGAATCCCTGGGAGAAGTATGAGAGAGGGGCATGGACGTATCAAAGATTTCTTGGAGGGGGGTGGGGGAGGAGGTGTTCTAGGTTTGGACTGGGAAAATGTGTATGATTGTGTGGATAGGGGTTTTACGCACGAGTGTTTGTTTGGCTTGGGTTTTGGTGCAAAAGTGGTGGGTTGGGTAGAAACATTGTATGATGGGGCAATAATGAGGGTTCAGGTGAATGGACGACTGGGGAGCAATATATGCATGGAACGAGGTTTGAGGCAGGGATGCCCGCTTTCCCAAATCTTGTTCGCATGTGTCCAAAATCCGTTTTATGAGCTAGTGGATCATGGGTAGAGGAGGGGGTGTGATAATCAGTCAGCGGGGGCGTATAGTGGGGTATGTGAATGATACAACGGTTTTGAGACTCTCTGACCGCGGGTTCAATCCCGGCCGGGGTATGGTTTGGTTTTGATTAGTGCACGGGAGGATTTCATCTATGTGGGCGAGGTCATCGAAAAGTTTGGGGTCGCAACAGGTATGAGGGTTAACAGGTGTAAGTCGATGTTGCTAGAGGTGGGGAGCTGGGTGGGCGGGAGAATGGGCGAGGGGTTTGGATGGACATGTGTGGATAGGATTAGGATTTGTGGGATTACATATTTAGCAGACAAACAGGCAAGCAGGGAGGTTAATTCAGTGGTGGTATGGGACAAGGTGCTGGGTAGATTACGTGGACTACGAGCTGGAGATTCCTCATTGCACCAACGGGCGATGATCGTGAATTCGCCTGTGTATAGTAAAGTCTGGGGAGTGGTAGCTGTTTACTCTTTGAGGACCTGTGACGTAACGGAGATAGAGGAGGGGGTTGAGGTATGTGTGGGGATATGGACGGGCATGGTTGGGACATAAGGTGGTAATGTCTGGAGTACGAGCAGGGGGTTTAGGTTTGCTAGCTTTGGGACCTAGAGTGAGAGCAATATATGTACGGGGGTGTTATTTGAGACTAGGGGGGACTAGAGGATGTAGGGTGGGGGAGGTTGGAAGAGAAGTCCGATGCTGGTGGCGTGGAAAGGAACTAGAGGCATGTGAAGACTTGCTGCGATTCATGTTAAAAGTGAGGGATGTCTGTGGTATGCGTGTAGGAAGGCTGGTGAATGTAGGATTTCGGCAGGAGGCATTGTCAGGGGTGGAGATTTATCCCACGTATAATTGGAAGGTAATTTGGGAGGAATTCCGGCTGCTTCGTATACCAGCCAAGGCGCGGGAGGTGGTGTATAGATTTATGATGGGGATCCTGGCGTCTAAGGTAATGTTATGGAAAATGGGTTTTGTTGAGGATGCAACCTGCGTACATTGTGGTGATGAAGAAACTGCTTTTCATGCAGTGTATTTTTGGATGCGAGGTGTTTTCAGGATGTTGAGAAGGGCAAGGGTGGCTATGTTAAGGGCGTTACTCCTTGACGTGGATGGGGTGACACAGGATGTGGCACGAACGTTAAGATATATCATCATGGACTATTTGTACATGTCCTGGGAAATGCGTGAGGTCCGGGGCACTGGTAGGATCGGGGCGTTGGCTGCACGTTTTTACAGAACAATGTGCACAAACAGAAGCGTCTATGGTAGCAGGTGGATTGCGTTTTTTCCTGAAGGGTATCGCGATATGACGGTGGTGAAACTTCGCGGATTAATTGGAACAGGACGGTAAGGGGCTGGTGGACAGCGATGATCTGGCATGAAAGTGGACTGAGCAGCAGTATGATAAGGGTTGAAGGGGGGAGGGGGAGTGGGTTGGTTCTGGTATGTTATTGGTGTGAATGAGCAATGGCTTCGCCAGTTGATATAGTTGCAACGTCGGTTGTTTGGTTAATCTAAATTGCAATAATCCACATGTCTGCTTTTGTATGATTAGTTTTCCATTGTAGTGTTATGGAGTCTCTATTGAACCGTATGCTTTACATGTATTGTTCCATTTAATGTACCTTGCTTATGCTTGTCCTGTGCACCCGGGGATACCTGGGTTTTGTAGAGGACTCTGTTATCACGTATTAATCAACCTTTGCATTATGTTGTACGGATATCTGGCGGTTGTCACTGTTTTATGTTATAACAAAACACTGATTTAGATGCACTGTAATTGGATGGAGTTATTCCTTCATATATATGAGACCTAAAACAGAGCTGTATTGGTCATTTTATGTTAGGGTGTTTGAATCATGACGAACATTTTAAGTCATAGTGTGCGCTACATATTGTTAGTTGTACAAGTTAGGTGTAATGTACGCGTGTGCTTAGTGTATATGGAGGAAAACATATATGTGAAAGGTGGATAGGGTTAGGGGATGGGACATGGCTACAGTCGGTGGCATGAGTATTTATTGTGGTACTGTTATGTATCTGGTATTGTATTTTACCTATTAGAACTGTTGGTGTCTATGCGCCAGTGAGCTATGTTTAGCACAATGTATACATTGTAAAATGTGTTTGTTACAAAATTTAAAATGTTAGGATGGCAGTTGGCATTTTGTCACTACTGTAGAGTTGTTATTGTCATTAATATAATATGTTCTTAGGTTTAAATTGGTTTGGTTACTTTATAAGTTAAATAAACAACGGTGTAATGTTGTACATTTTGGTGGACTGGAGTAATGGGGGGGGGGGGTCGTTATACTGCTGCATTTTTGCGGCATGTAATTTTACTGTGTGTATATTGGATTCTATAGATGGGGAGGGGTAAGGGGATTCTGTATTTCGTCTTACTCGCACATTTATATTTTGCTGCAATGAAATGTGTATCATGGCAGTGTTCACCAATCAGCTGCATGAAGTGTATATTTTTTTACTTACTGCACGGCGCAGTGTTTCTATAATGATGATTTTATATTGTCTGTCGATAATCTGACTCGGTATACTTTTGTTTAGTTAATGTATTGTATGTTTTTAAATAAAATCTAAAAAACAAAAAACTTTAAAGCTGAAGAAATACTTCCTAAGATCCTTATGGTTCATCTGAGTTTTTAACTTCCAGTTGTGTCCTCTTATTCCTGTGTCCCATCTCTGAAACATTCTGTCCCTGTACAACTTGTCAATTCCTCTCGGTATTTTATATGTCTTTATCATATCTCTCTTATCCCTCCTGTCATCCAGTATCATCAGGCTGAGTTAGACTCAGCATACATAAAGCCTCTCAAATAACCTTGCTAACCTTCTTATCTTCCTGCAATAAATCCAGAACTTACAGAGCTACAGGAAAGTTTCCCAGCTACAGTCATGGCAACAGTATTTAGGACATTCTTTCAGCACAGGCAGCAAGACCAACTGAAACACTGGCTTGCAAATATTTGTAGCTGGGACAGCCCCTATCGTAGAAAAGCCTTCTGCTGCTGTGTTAGAGATGTAAGCTCTGAAAGAGATAGAGCTCACCTTTTAGCTGTGAGTCCTCATCACGGAAGTGATTTTCTCCTAACCGTTCCAATCTATGCGGCTGACTCACACTTTGATCCACAGGTCCTTTACATTGCTGTGGTTCTCCACCTTGCTGCCTTGTTCACTAAGTATACTCAGTCACATTATATTATTTAATCTTCAGAGAAGTTAGATCTATTGCTTTTTCACTGGTCGATACTCATTTTCTAGCCAATGATATTACACCGATTTTAGAGTAAGTTTGTGGCGCTGATTCCAAATACATCATCGGTTTTGCTTGATTGGCTCTAGTTTTTTTTTATAAATTTGATATCTCATTGAAAAACACAGAAGATGTGAAAAATATATTTATCAGGTGGGGTTAACTTACAAATCGCATTAAAATTATTTTTTAGATCATGCAAAAGGCAAATCGTGTAATACGTACCAGCACTTCATTCTATATAATAACAGATTAACATAGTAAGATAATTCAGATACCACTAATTACTGCAGTTTCTCACTCAACAGTTTTGTTGAATGAGCAGTTAGAAGAGATGCATATTGGTTACCATTGTGCAGTAAGACACCTTTCAAGCTTCTGATGGAGCTTTCTATAAACAGCCGCCAATCTCCTGGTCGATATTCAAGTCCCATTCGAAGGAGAAGTCGAGGGATGTTATTTCAGTATACAAGTTCTTCATCTTGGCTGAAGTAAGGAAGGAGTTCGGCCTCTTTTGTCCAATAAGTTGTTATTTTAACTTCTTGTTGTAGACAGTTATTTTCTTTAGTCTGGATGATAAAAGTCTGGATGCTTGCTTTGACAGACTGATGTCACGAGTCAGATCATTTGAGTTCTTCTTGGGAGAACTGTTGGGGTGATGAAATGTTTGGTTTATATTCATTTCCACTGTTATCACCTGTGTTACATCCTAAACTCTGAGTTTCTTCAACATCTGACAACGGAAGGTCAGGTAGTGTTGTAAACACTGGTATGGGAACATCTTCAATATGTGGCACATGTCTCTTTGCTGACTCCACATCAGGATATTCCCACTTGACTTTCTTGTATCAAGGGAAACATTCACAAACAGAAGTAACATTCGTCGTGGTGGGTTCTCGGTTCTCTCCACACCATAGGCACAATGAAGTTTAAACTTTTCCTTTACCTATTTTTCCATTGGCATAAGCATTCTACATAGGTTTTGCAAACCATAAGGGTAGCCCAAGAATTGTTCTCCAAGCGTCACTCCAAAATAAGGAAGATAATCTTGCTTTACAAAATCTGTGATGTTTTTCTTTGTTTTTCCAAAGAGAACCTTCAAAACTAGAAATGCCAAGCCCATTACGATTCTCTTCAAATCGTTTGTTCTCTCTAGGCTGGCATACTGCTGTACACTAACGACCTCTTTCAAGGCAAACGAAATTACAAACCTTGAGAATAAATAGAGAATTTTCACGGCACGCATAAGTACGATAAAAACACCTAAATTACTTGGAATGGTTGAAGTCCCTTGATTTGTACTTCCTGTAATGCAGGCAAGAAAGATACATGATAATATTCACTTGGAAAATGCTAGATGGACTAGTTCCAAATCTGCACACGAAAATCACTCCCTACGAAAGCAGAAAACTCGGCAGGAGATGCAACATTCCCCCCAATGAAAAGCAGCGGCGCCACGAGTACGCTAAGAGACAACACAATAAGTTTCAGGGGGCCAAGACTATTCAACTGCCTTCCAGCATACATAAGGAGGATTACCAAGAGACCCCTGGCTGTCTTCAAAAAGGAGCTGGACAGGCACCTAAAGTCAGTACCTGACCAGCTGAGCTGTGGTTCGTACGTCGGTTTACGTGCGGCCAGCAGAAACAGCCTGGTTGATCAGGCCCTGAGCCACCGCGAGGACTGGTCACGGACTGGGCAGCCGGGGCGTTGACCTCCGAAACCCCCTCCAGGTATACATATACACGCTTTATGGCTAAGTTCCCTGTTAATTGAGGATAGGTATGCAATATCTCACAAACTAGAACCAATTTGAAAAGCCTGCTGGCATATTCGAATTCAGCAACCCCAAAATACCCTAAATACCTTTAAATATCTTTGGGAAAAAAAATTTTCAGGCCTTTGATGTTTCTGACGGACATAGTACTGGTGCTGCACACCCCCAGGCTATCAATACATTTCCTAAAATATGTTGAACACATATGTATGTGGTACTGTAGCGTAGGACTAGCTCTATGCTTGTCTTACCCAACTAGGTAATTACCTTGAAGTCGTGATACCCAGCAGCGTCACACCCACTACCATACATACCCTGAGGGCTCACGTCAACAGCCAAGGTGAACTGCTTCTTTCAACACCACCAATAAATACCTGTAATTGTATTGTGTTAACGATAAGCAGGATCATCTGCCCTAATATTATTATTATTATTATTATTATTATTATTATTATTATTATTATTATTATTATTATTAATGTTTTTTGAACGTTAGGAAGATGACTGTTTTACTGTTTTAAGAAAGAATTTTCAGACACAAAATTCAACGAGATATGAGCTGAAACACCAGTCTTGTGTGCAACAGGTCAACTTCTGGCCACATCCATCTAGACGTAATTACAGAGATTTTCTCTAATGTATATATATTATTTTAATTTCTATTAAAAACGAATACAAAAAAAGGAAAACGGTGTATTGTGAGAGAAGTCACCCAAAAGGCAGAAGTGATCATTAAATATTAAGAAAATCCAGATAGACAGATTCAATTTTTAACTTTCAATTGTCAGCAGAGAACCGTATTTGTGTTTTTATCGTGTCTTTGTGTCGATGTTTCTGACTGTCTTTTCCTGTTTTTTTTTTTTGTGTGTGTGTGCATGTGTTTGTCTGATATAACTGTGTACGTGAGTGTAAGATGGTGAACGTCAGAAATAGTGAGAACATTGGATGGTTGGCTCGTTAGGTTAAAATTTTGTCGACTGAAATTATGTTAAGAATACGCTTCACTTGTAAACCACTATTCTTCCTTTAATACCTAAAATAGGGACATGAATGTACTTTCTATGTGTATACAATATATATATATATATATATATATATATATGTCATAGTGTTTGCTTACGTGTCTTTCTAAACCAACTTGTCGGTATTTATTATATATATATATATATATATATATATATATATATATATATATATATATATATATATATATATATATATATATATATACTTTATACTATGGTAATAGTGAATATTTTGCATTGTATGCATTACTCACTACAAGTCTGAACACTTTTTCGTTATCAGCAGCCAAATGGTAATTACTAGTGTGTGTAGCCACCTAGTTGTTGTTGCAGGGGTCGATTCACAGCTCCTGGCCCCGCCTCTTCGCTGGTCGCTACTAGGTCATTCTTTCTGCTCCATGAGCTTTATCAAGTATGTGTGCATACTCACCTATTTGTACTCATCTATTTGTGGTTGCAGGGATCGATTCATAGCTCCTGGCCTCGCATCTTCACTGATTGCTACTAGGTCCTCTCTCTCCCTGTTCCATGAGCTTTATCAAACCTCGTCTTAAAACTATGTATGGTTCCCGCCTCCACTACGTCACTTTCTAGGCTATTCCACTGCCTGACAACTCTATGACTGAAGAAATACTTCCTAACATCCCTTTGATTCATCTGAGTCTTCAACTTCCAATTGTGACCTCTTGTGTCTGTGTCCCATCTCTGGAACATCCTGTCTCTGTCCACCTTGTCTATTCCGCGCAGTATATGTCGTTATCATGTCTCCCCTGACCTTCCTGTTCTCCAGTGTCGTCAGGCCGATTTCCCTCAACCTTTCTTCGTAGGACAATCCCCTTAGCTCTGGGACTAGTCTTGTTGCAAACCTTTGCACTTTTTCCAATTTCTTGACGTGCTTGACCAGGTGTGGATTCCAAACTGGTGCTGCATACTCCAGTATGGGCCTGACGTAAATGGTGTACAGAGTCTTGAACGATTCGTTACTGAGGTATCGGAACGCTATCCTTAGATTTTCCAGACGCCCGTACGCTGCAGCAGTTATCTGATTGATGTGCGCCTCAGGAGATGTGCTCGGTGTTATACTCACCCCCAGATCTTCCTTGAGTGAGGTTCGCAGTCTTTGGCCACCTAGATTATACTGTGTCTGCGGTCTTCTTTGCGCGCGCGCGCGCGCGTGTGTGTATGTGTGTGTATGTGTGTGTATGTGTGTGTGTGTGTGTGTGTGTGTGTATGTGTGTGTTTTGCTTATTGTGACCTTGAAACAAACAGGAATTCTTGCTTGAGGCAGAGCAGCCTGACCTGGCCCCTGCCACCTCTACCTCATCCTCCCTCACCTCGCCCATGCCAGCCCTACTTTACCCCCTCACCTTACCCCTGCCTCACCTTCCCTCACCTACCTCACTTCACCCCTACCAGTCCCACCTCTCTCTCCCTCAATTCACCCCTGCCAGCCCTACCTCACCTTCCTTCACCTCACCCCTACCTTACCTTCACTCACCTCATCCCTACCTCACCTTCCCTCACCACAAGTCATAAACCAATATGCAGTAAAAGAATTTTAAATTACATAGAAATTTATATCTCAATATTATATATTTTCGACCATTTACAAGTTTCAGTCAATTCTAATGGAACTGCTCCTGTTTGAATTGGCCTAATAAAATGTATGATGATTGGGTTATTAGGTTTAAAATCTTGTGGACTACACGAGGATCATGAAGGCTGCTCGTCACCTGTTCATCAACAGTCAAAACTACTTTAATCCCAAGTAAAGAGTCGGTCTGTATACACTGAGACACAACAGCAACAACAACAACAACAATAATAATAATAATAATAATAATAATAATAATAATAATAATAATAAGTACTGATCGGGTTATGAGTCCTTCAAAAGCCTCCATAAGCCTCACTGACTTTTTCAAGCCTCCAGGTTCTTTTCCAATCAGGTTCTAGCCTCCAGTTCTTTTCAAGCTGCAGGTCCTTTTTCAAGCCTCCAGGTTCTTTTTCAAGCCTCCAGGTTCTTTTTCAAGCCTCCAGGTTCTTTTTCAAGCCTCCAGGTTCTTTTCCAAGCCTCCAGGTTCTTTTTCAAGCCTCCAGGTTCTTTTTCAAGCCTCCAGGTTATCTTTCAAGCTCCCAGGCTTTAAAGATTAACTGTATTTTTGTGTACCTGTACCTAATTAAACTTACACATCTCTGTGTATGCACAACCTCGCACCCTACGTGTTAAATCCTTGAGACTACACGAGGGTCATTAACGTTCCTCATCTCCTGGACACTTCAGGTCAAGAAATTTTTTAATCCGTTATATACGGTATAAAATAACTCTCAGGGTGTATACAATATATACTTCGTTAAAAAAGAAAAAGTTACATATACTATAATAACTATGGCTGAAGTTCCTGGAGCTTACTTAAATCTTGAAGCAAAGAACGTTCACCGATTATTGTGTGGTACATCCTATTGGAACTCTTATAATAATATCTATTTCTACAAGTACATGTACAAGGTATACAGGTCTAGCTGACATAAGTGACATACTACTATATAGAAAGCCGCTTGTTATGTTGAGCATTTCGGGCATATTGGGTCCTTGTCCCAGAGTGTGACCCACACCAGTCGACTAACACCCAGCTACCCATTTAGTGATGGGTGAACATAGACAACAGGTGTAAAGAAACACGCCCAATGTTTCTACCCAGGCTGGGAATCGAACCCAGACTCTCGCCATGTAAAGTGAGACCTTAAGCCACCAGGCCACTATACTGTAGTACATATTAGTGGGACTCTTGAGTAACTAAACTCTCAGTATATATACAGAGACATGCACCTCCCAGTTTATATATCCTGGGTGTCATTAGTATTTATATAGTCTATAAAAAAGTTATTGTCCAATCCTTTCCATTCTGTAAAGTTGTTCACGGCAGCAATAAACATTTTTATCACTTTCAACTTTTCAGAATTTGTATTTATTTTTCTTTCATAATACTGTGTGTGGGTGGGTGTACTCACCTAATTGTGGTTGTATGGGTCGAGTTATAGCTCCTGGCCAGTCAGTGTGGGTGTGCTCACCTAATTGTACTCAACTGAGGTTGCAGGAGTCGAGTTATAGCTCTTCACTGGCTGCTACTAGGTCTACTGTGTGTGTGTGTGTGTGTGTGTGTGTGAGAGAGAGAGAGAGAGAGAGAGAGAGAGAGAGAGTAATCTCTTTGCCCACAGTCTTCCTGAGTATCTTAAAAATAGTTCGATAAACCTCTTTTCAAGAATTTTTAGAATTATTGTGTTCAGATATTTTTACTTTTGTAAATCATGAAAGTACTTGCCTGTGTCTCTTCACTCATGTACTGTGTTTTTCTTGAGATGACGACCACGTAAGGGACATCAAAATGTTTTTCTTGAGATGACGACCACGTAAGGGACATCAAAATGTTTTTCTTGAGATGACGACCACGTAAGAGACATCAAAATGACCTATGATATGTACGAGCCACTTCAAATTAAAGATAAATGTAGATAGATTTATACAGGTAGGTAAGTTAAATATGATGTTAGTCTTAAATACAAACGAGAGCAAGGCATAAAGGAAAAATAACAAGACAGACGAATAAGATACTGTGGAAACTGGAAAGAAACAAAGGAAGAGTTAAGCAAGAATAAATGAATATAAATGGCTGTTGTGAGGGACAAAGACAAATCGTGAACCTTCCCTAGCGAGCAGTCATGAGCTGGTCAAGCAGGGATGTGACTGTTGGTAACAGGTGTAGGGCGAGGCCGACCACACCCATCTCCACAACACTCGTCTCCACAACACTCGTCTCCTCCACCTTCGTTCATTTCATTTGTTATCACGACGCTACATGACGTGATGTATATGGTGTAGAGAACCGGCAAGTTGAAGAATTAGACTTTTGCAACACTTGGGAATCTTCTTTGTGGAGAAATTCCGAAATAAAGATCTCCAAATGTTGCAAAATGTTTAATTCTTCGTTACAAGACATGATGATATACCTAAGTACAAACATAGGCACACTACAGGAACACCACACGCAGGAGCAATGTACTATCAGTACACAGTGATCCTTTGTTCTTGAACACACAAAGTATATGAACCAGCGTTTAGTGTAGTATTTCGAAAGTCTTGACATGAGATTTCAAACGTAAATATGAGACTAAGAATATATGCACTCTGGATAAATTGTAACCCAATTAACAGAATCACTTAGAGGACAGAAAAGATATGCAATATACGATTTGTTGTGAATATTTTACTGGTATCTGAGTATCACTGGTGGCACTTCTCAAGGTCTTCCCTTGCGGCCTGACGCGACCTTGGAAACTCAAGAGGAGGACCGAGGATACCAGACTAGGGTATTTCCCCTCTACTTAGGGAGCGTCTTCCATTTTTTTTTTTTTTTTGCTGGTCAGGGAAGAGGAGTGGTGTGTGTGTGTGTGTGTGTACTCACCTAGTTGTGGTTGCAGGGTTCGATTCACAGCTCCTGGCCCCGCCTCTTCACTGGCCGCTACTAGGTCACTCTTCCCGTTCCGTGAGCTTCATTATACCTCGTCTTAAAGCTATGTATGGATCCTGCCTCCACTACATCGCTACCCAAACTATTCCACTTCCTGACAACTCTGTGACTGAAGAAATACTTCCTAACATCCCTGTGGTTCATCTGAGTCTTCAACTTCCAACTGTGACCCCTGGTTGCTGTGTCCCATCTCTGAAACATCCTGTCTCTGTCCACCTTGTCGATTCCTCAGTATTTTATATGTCGTTATCATATCCCCCCTATCTCTTCTGTCTTCCAGTGTCGTCAGATCGATCTCCCTTAGCCTCTCCTCGTAGGATATACCCCTTAGCTCCGGGGCTAGTCTCGTTACAAACCTTTGCACTTTCTCTAGTTTCCTTACGTGCTTGGCTAGGGGAGGGTTCCAAACTGGCGCTGCATACTCCAATATGGGCCTAACGTACACGGTGTACAGGGTCTTGAAAGATTCCTTATTAAGATGTCGGAATGCTGTTCTTAGGTTTGTGTGTGTGTGTGTGTGGAAATATTAGCCTAGGTTCGCCAGGATATGATTAAATTCTTCGCGGATCAAATGTCTCTCCTTGACTGGGTTTCAGTACCGCTTAGCAACAAACCTGACAAGAGAATGAAGAATCAATGACTTACATATATAGTGCCTTTACACATGTGATTCTTCATATCATTTTGTCCTTCATTGAAACTAAAATGCATGATATATACATGCACAATTGCGTGTGCATAAATTACATACGAAACACTCAGCGGTATGGAGAAAATAAATTTAGAAGAATGAACAAGCTACTTAGAGGAACGAACAAGCTACTTAAAAGAATGGACAAGCTACTTAAAAGAATGGACAAGCTACTTAAAAGAATGGACAAGCTACTTAAAAGAATGGATAAGCTACTTAAAAGAATGGACAAGCTACTTAAAAGAATGGACAAGCTACTTAAAAGAATGGACAAGCTACTTAAAAGAATGGACAAGCTACTTAAAAGAATGGATAAGCTACTTAAAAGAATGGATAAGCTACTTAAAAGAATGGATAAGCTACTTAAAAGAATGGACAAGCTACTTAAAAGAATGGATAAGCTACTTAAAAGAATGGATAAGCTACTTAAAAGAATGGATAAGCTACTTAAAAGAATGGATAAGCTACTTAAAAGAATGGATAAGCTACTTAAAAGAATGGACAGGCTACTTAAAAGAATGGATAAGCTACTTAAAAGAATGGACAAGCTGCTTAGAAGAATGGACAAGCTACTTAAAAGAATGGACAAGCTACTTAAAAGAATGGACAAGCTACTTAAAAGAATGGACAAGCTACTTAAAAGAATGGACAAGCTACTTAAAAGAATGGACAAGCTACTTAAAAGAATGGACAAGCTACTTAAAAGAATGGACAAGCTACTTAAAAGAATGGACAAGCTACTTAAAAGAATGGACAAGCTACTTAAAAGAATGGACAAGCTACTTAGAGGAATAAACAAATTAATTCTAGGAATGGCGAGGTGGATCAAGACTGAAGGATCACACATAGTTATTGAACACACGAATGAACCAAAGAAACAAAAAAAAAAAGGAAACCTTTTAAGATTAAGGTAACGATTAAACACAGTGATGGAGTAGTGAGAGAAGTAAGTGGAACACTCTGATGGAGGCAGTGTGAAGGGTACTAAAGAACAACACTGGTGGAGGCAGTGTAAGGGTAGTCAGAGGAACACTGGTGGAGGCAGTGTGAAGGGTAGTCAGAAGAACACACTGGTGGAGGCAGTGTAAGGGTAGTCAGAGGAACACACTGGTGGAGGCAGTGTGAGAGGAGTGAGTTAGGGATAACACACTAGGGAGAAAATAGTGAATGAAACCCACTAGGTCTGTCCTTGCTGATTCATCAGCCTGTCTCTTTCCCTCCGTGGAGGTACCAGGAGCGATGGCTCCAGCTCTGCTGGAACGAAGTCTTTAAGGGTTCCATAGCTGATGAACCTTTACTGAAATACTTGATATCCTCGTTGTCCCGCTGAAGTCTCTCAGCTTAGGCTGTGCCTCTTCTACAACATTATATAATAACTCTTGTCTTGTTTTCTATTATAAGTCTCCTGCTGTTGGTTGTTTTCCCAGCTGAGGAGTTTCATGGTAAAAAATGACACAGGTTGCAGAAGATTTTGCTGGGACGACGTTTCGCTCTGTGTAGAGTTTCGTTGTTGTTTCATTAAAAGTTCTTTTTTTTCTGTAGAGTGTATCTTCTCATCAGTCGTGTCGGCAGTACGTCATTTGAATCCACAATGTATAGTCCCACTATTCCCCCTAGTTAAGGATAGCAATGCATCACGACTCAAGTAGAGCTCTAGAATGAAGGCTGCATAAAAACTAGTTTTGGGTAGCGTGGTGGTCAAGCCAGCGGTTGAAAGCATGATTCTGGGTTGGCCAGGAGGATTGAGTCTACTGAATGAGGGGGTGATTGTAGTGGGTGGGGGTGAAGAGGGGATGAAGATGAGGTAGCAGGGATGGGGATGGAGGGGGAGGAAAGAGAGTATCTGCCAAGGGGAGGAAGTAGTCTAGGAAGAGGGGGAGATGGGGGAAGAGGTTTAGCAAAAGGATGGGGGGATGGAAGGCGATATATATAAGGGACGTTGGTCGAATTTTATACTTCGTCTGTCTTTGAAGAGTCCAGGATGAAGGTCGCGGTGAGTGTGTCCATATGTATTAGATAGCCAATTTGATTACATTTTTTTTAACTCTAAGAGCAAGTTGCAGTGTCCCGTCTACAGCATTTAAACTATCATATATAGATTGGATTTTCCTCTAGCAACCAAGTAAATAATATAACTTTGAGGAAAAAAGTTTGAAATTTCTCCCTGAACTGTTTGAATATCATTATATATATATATATATATATATATATATATATATATATATATATATATATATATATATATATATATATATATACAATATATGCAGAACAACCACTCTGAAAGAGTAGAGAAATTCCAAGCTCTTTCGTGACTACTCACATTATCAAGGAGCTATGATAATGTGAGTAGTCACGAAAGCGCTTGGAATTTCTCTACTCTTTCAGAGTGGTTGTTTTGCATATTCTGAAATCACCTGTTTACTGTGATCTTATTGCATATATATATATATATATATATATATATATATATATATATATATATATATATATATATATATATATATATATATATATATATATATATATATATAATTAAGGTGTGTGTTTATGTAATCACTTGTTTATACTTAAATTTGTGTGCTCGTGCTTACCTATTTACACTAATCTAGTTGAGGGGTCGATTCTCAGCTCCTTGAACTACATTGTAACTGGCATTGTGAGCCCTGTCATACCTATTCTTAAAGCTTTGCATAAGGTGATCAGTAATGGCAGATGACTCAGAAGAGTGAAGACCTAGGTGGTGGTCAAGGAAGGTAAACAGTAGATGATAACTGAGGTGGAGAGAAATGAGCGCAGATACAGGTAGAAATAAAGGGAAGAAGGAAATATACATTTATACAATATGTATACGAATTATTTCATTGTGACTGAGGGTCACTGGTGTGCCCGGAGTTAGGAATGAACTTGGCTTGTAACCAGGCTACCTAACGTTGTGAGGCATCTGTAGCTGAGTAGTTTAAGGCATCACCTTGGGATGTATACGAATATCTTTGAAGAAAATGTTGCAGTATGATTTGCATGATAGTCAAGATTGATCATTGACATTGCCTAATGTTGGATATACATTATCTTGCAGTATTGCTACATCTCTGAAATATTTTCAGACTTTGATGTTTTACTCCAGAAATGTTTCTCGATTAAATGTTTTACAAAATATCGTTTTTTTTTTTAGTTTAATTATTTTACAGTATGTTTTATAGTTAGTTTTTTTATAATTAACTTAGAGATTAAAAATGTATCGTCTGCACGAGGGTCATTAAGGCTTAATATTACCTGCGCATTAACAATCAATAGCACTTACTTACTTAAGATAGGGATTAATACAAACTGTCAGTGTATATACACAGAGATATACACAATTCTTGGTGTATATAACCTGTTTCATTGCTATTTTTTCTGATTTACAATTATATAATTTATTTAAGATATTTTATAGAACATATGGTTGCTAGTGTAAATATCTTCGATGGAAAAGCGGTCTTGGTTTTTGTATATAGATGAAATGTGGCGTTACTAAGAAACTAACAGTTTGTTCCGTGTCTTCAGGTTGTACTGCTCGTGGTGGTGGGTGTGGCTGCTGCCGACACCAAGGTCATGTACCCATACCATCTTCCCCTGCTTACCTCTTCTTCCATTGTACAGCCCCTGGCTACTGGTCTCACCTACACGCATCAGTATGCTGCTGTTCCAGTGGTCAGAAGTGTAGCCACTCCCTTGCATTATTCCGTCCCTGCCTCTTCGAACATCATCCCTGCCACCCAGTACGCCGTCCCTGCCACCCAGTATGCTGTTCCTGCCGCCCATTACGCCATACCAGCTGTCAGTAACGTCATTCCTGCCACCCAGTACTCCGCCCCAGTGGCCTCCAGCTCTGTGTACCAGAGAGCTTCCATACTCACACCTACATTCATCAAGACGGACGCCGAAGACGACGACAGCGATGATAGCGACTCACTTGTAGCCACTGCCTATGCAAGACTGAGTGACGAGGACGACGTGGTCGCCTCTCCTTACTTGGCCATTGAGAGCGACCACTTGGACGTTGATGACGACCGAAAATAAACAAGAAAACGATTCTAGTTTGCGAATGGTTCATGTTTGTGGTTGCGTTTCAATCATCTCGATCCAACAGAGGAATTTAGCCTTACATAGTCCATTCATACAGCGAAGGTTTTTTTTTTTTATTTATATGTTTTGATATTGCTGTCTTCATCTGCATGATATAAAAGCAAAAAGACAGGTTGTAAAACAAGGGTTTATCCGAACAACGTTTCACTCTCCGTAGACCTTTATTAAGTCAAAGCTTGATGATGACTCACACAGAGCGAAACGTTGACAGGATGAAAGACCGTGTCATATTTTCATACTTGTTGACAGCGCGACATTTCCTCCACATATAAAGAGTACAGTGCTGAGGATGACATCTGATGTGACAGTTGTAATGAAGTTTGTTCTGCGTCAACTATACATGTGCTGCGCTGTATTGATTATTGAAATGTGTTTATTATCCGCCACTGACGTCACTTATGATTTAGAATCAAAGATCAGGACTAAACCAAGTTTTAAAGTTCAGAATTTGTGACTTGAATAAAGGTTTTCTATTAACAACAAAGGAGGCATTTTCACTGGTTTATCCCAGAATATATTTTTTTTGTTTCAATCTTTTGTAAACCAAACAAACACACTGTTCGTGTACTCACGTAGTTATGGTTGCAGGGGTCGATTCATAGCTCCTGGCCCCGCCTCTTTACTGGTCGCTATTAGGTCACTTTCCCTGCTCCGTGAGCCTTATCATGCCCTCTGTACTCACCTAATTGTGGTTGCTGGGGTCGAGACTCAGCTCCTGGCCCTGTATATATATATATATATATATATATATATATATATATATATATATATATATATATATATATATATATATATATATATATATATATATATATGTGTGTGTGTGTGTGTGTGTGTGTGTGTGTGTGTGTGTGTGTATGTGTGTGTGTGTACTCACCTATTTGTACTCACCTATTTGTTGTTGCAGGGGTCGATTCTTAGCTAGGTGTGTGTGTGTGTGTGTGTGTGTGTGTGTGTGTGTGTGTGTGTGTGTGTGTGTGTGTGTGTGTGTGTGTGTGTGTGTGTGTGTTTGTGTGTGTGTGTATCTGTGTGTGCTCAAGATGTTTCGCCCTCTCGAGCGTCGTCAGGAGCTAGCAACAGTAGGAATAAAATTCTCTGTGAAGCAAGGCCATGTCAGTCCATATATATATATATCATGACCAACATACTCGTATGTGGTGTTAAAATTAATAAAGTTTTTTTTATCAAGTCGATGAATGGTGTTCTGTGATCTGGTTGCCTTTGATATGTCGCTGAAGTTGAAGTTACACAGTGTATGTGTATCTTCGTTGGTATGTTTGTCATGATATTAAACCCAGATACTCTTCGTTCACTGCTTTTCGCAGCTTTTTACCTGCTGTATTATACTTTGTGTCGAGTCTACAGTCATTGTTTTTAATTCGCATGATCTTCCATTTATTTGGATTTAAATCTAGCAGCCACTTTTTTTTTTTACGTCCTCGGCAACCTATCCATGTTTTCCTGGAGTCTATTTCTGTCGCTTCTTGTTTCTAGCCTTCCTATTAGTGTTATGTTGTCAGCAACACAGACACATAAGACTCAGTCCCTCGTGCTAATATGTCGCTCTTTGATTCTGGTCGTTTTCTCAGGAATTGTGGAAATAAATGGTCGGATTTCAGTGTTTTCGTTATGACACTCTTCTTTGCTGGTTCGTGGCCTCTTCCTTTGTTGCGAGGATTTGTTTAAACTCCTGTTAGTCTTTCCTGACTTCCCTGTCTTCAGGAGACTTCTCGTTTTCTTCTGTGAAGACCTTGAATATTCTGTTAACCTCATTGCTTCTCTGTCATCCTCCGTTAGCACCCCTCCCTTCTTGTTCACTCTCATTTGCACCTTCAACAGTCGTAGTCTTACGTGGCTGAGAAGTAACTGTAATTTGTTTTTTAAATATTTTATAATTTTTGTAATGTTTTTCCAGCTACCTTTCTTATCCTCATATATTAGTTCATGGCTTTCCTGCTTCGTTTGACGTGGCTCTATGAACTCTGTATTTCTTCCACACGCAGTTGTTCACCTGGTTCTCCTCTTCTTCCATCTTTACTACATTGCTGCATTGAGTAAGCACTTGTTGGACCATTCTTACAATCCGTTCGAAGCTTCCTGCCCTTTCTTTTGCTAGCCTCATAACCTTTGCATCACTTGTGTGTTAGAGATCATTCACTTAAACAGATCATTTACATTTATACGAAATAGTAGTGATCCCAGGACTGATCCTTGGGAACTCATCCTTTCAATTTTGTGCAGCCCAGTGCTTCACATATCCCCATGACTGTTTTCTGCCTTTCAGGCACTTGAACCATTACTTTTCTTTGTGCCTTTAATTCATGTATAAATTTCTTGAGGCAGAGTGTTGAGCACCTTTTGGCCGTCTCAGAAGACTACCTGATTTCTGCTTGGTTGTCAGTGAGGCAGTATATTTGTCAACTCTAAATTTTAAGGTTAAAGATTCTTTATTTAAGCATGATACAATGTTTATACAAGGGTGAATGACATTTAGGTGTGCATGCAGAAAGTCCTTTAATATGCAAAGCTGGTATACCGGGTAATCTCTCGTCACTACAGATGTTAAGCCAATCGCCTCCCTGTGATATTCTCCATCCCTTAGAACGCATTCTTGCCAGGGATACTATACTGGAAAAGGGTATTGGAAGGTCTGGAAATAGTTCTTGATTTTAGGAACTGGAGAGATCCTCTTCATATCTGAATCAAAACTGGTTACTTCCCATTCCCCATGCACAGAATGACAACTACATTTTTGAACATTAAAATGGTATAAAATACCGACAGGTTGTTAGGTAAGACACATATGCAACAGTTGCATATGTGTCTTACCTAACAACTACATTTTTACTGCTTCGCTATGAATATATTTATAATAATAATAATAATAATAATAATAATAATAATAATAATAATAATAATAATAATAATAATAATAATAATAATAATAATAATAATAAAAATAATAATGCTGATGATATCTATCTTGTTGAGTGACACCATTTGATGTGTCAAGCTCTCTCATGCATCCGTAATTCTCCCCATGTTATTGCTATGTTCCCAACACAACTTTAACACTGATCTCCTGTTCTTCAGCACAGGCGCAGTGCCGTGACTGGAACAATACACATATAGCCAGCACTAAATCTACCACTGTTTCTAACATTCTACTACTCCCTCCTCTCGTTCTCCCGACCCCGACTCTTCTTTCTCGTATATATACTGGCTCCCTTCTCTTCGAACTTCTGTGTTACTAGTTAATGGTCCTAATTGGACCGAAACGCCGTCATAAGTTTCATTTTCTTATGTGCCGGTTATCTGTGCTCTGTTTAATTCTTCACATTTCCTCTTCATTATTTTCTCATGAGTATAACCTCATCCCTCTTAAGTCTTACCACCTGATCGTTTACTCCTGTTTTTCTCCTGGTGAAGTTGAACATTAGTCTTATTTATGGCTGCTGAGTTGACATAATCGTTCCTAACTCTTACTGAGTTGAAATACTCATTCTTAAGTCTTACTGAGTTGACATACTCGTTCCTAACTCTTGCTAAGTTGACATAATCGTTCCTAACTCTTGCTGAGTTGACATAATCGTTCCTAACTCTTACTGAGTTGACATACCGTTCTTAACTCTTGCTAAGTTGACATACTCGTTCCTAACTCTTGCTGAGTTGACATACTCGTTCCTAACTCTTGCTGAGTTGACATACCGTTCCTAAATCTTGCTAAGTTGACATACCGTTCTTAACTCTTGCTGAGTTGACATACCGTTCTTAACTCTTGCTGAGTTGACATACTCGTTCCTAACTCTTGCTGAGTTGACATACCGTTCCTAACTCTTGCTAAGTTGACATACCGTTCCTAACTCTTGCTAAGTTGACATACTCGTTCCTAACTCTTGCTAAGTTGACATACTCGTTCCTAATTCTTGCTAAGTTGACATACCGTTCCTAACTCTTGCTAAGTTGACATACTCGTTCCTAACTCTTGCTAAGTTGACATACCGTTCCTAACTCTTGCTAAGTTGACATACTCGTTCCTAACTCTTGCTAAGTTGACATACTCGTTCCTAACTCTTGCTAAGTTGACATACTCGTTCCTAACTCTTGCTAAGTTGACATACTCGTTCCTAACTCTTGCTAAGTTGACATACTCGTTCCTAACTCTTGATAAGTTGACATACTCGTTCCTAACTCTTGCTAAGTTGACATACTCGTTCCTAACTCTTGCTAAGTTGACATACTCGTTCCTAACTCTTGCTAAGTTGACATACTCGTTCCTAACTCTTGCTAAGTTGACATACTCGTTCCTAACTCTTGCTAAGTTGACATACTCGTTCCTAACTCTTGCTAAGTTGACATACTCGTTCCTAACTCTTGCTAAGTTGACATACTCGTTCCTAACTCTTGCTGAGTTGACATACTCGTTCCTAACTCTTGCTAAGTTGACATACTCGTTCCTAACTCTTGCTAAGTTGACATACTCGTTCCTAACTCTTGCTAAGTTGACATACTCGTTCCTAACTCTTGCTAAGTTGACATACTCGTTCCTAACTCTTGCTAAGTTGACATACTCGTTCCTAACTCTTGCTAAGTTGACATACTCGTTCCTAACTCTTGCTAAGTTGACATACTCGTTCCTAACTCTTGCTAAGTTGACATACTCGTTCCTAACTCTTGCTAAGTTGACATACTCGTTCCTAACTCTTGCTAAGTTGACATACTCGTTCCTAACTCTTGCTAAGTTGACATACTCGTTCCTAACTCTTGCTAAGTTGACATACTCGTTCCTAACTCTTGCTGAGTTGACATACTCGTTCCTAACTCTTGCTAAGTTGACATACTCGTTCCTAACTCTTGCTAAGTTGACATACTCGTTCCTAACTCTTGCTAAGTTGACATACTCGTTCCTAACTCTTGCTAAGTTGACATACTCGTTCCTAACTCTTGCTAAGTTGACATACTCGTTCCTAACTCTTGCTAAGTTGACATACTCGTTCCTAACTCTTGCTAAGTTGACATACTCGTTCCTAACTCTTCTACCATGTTACATATTTGTTGTGGTCCTGTGAGCAATGTACTTTGTTTTTCCATACTCATTTGCTTCTAGATTTTGCTTCTGCTCAGCTATGATTAAATCACAGCCTGTTTGTCTATTTTCATCTGTTTCTGTCTGAGCCGGAATACAGCTCTCAGCTGCTTCTCGGGAATTTTGTGTCAAGTAGTTCCTAATGTGTCAGTGGCCCGACTATTTAGCAATAAGTCCCACATAAAAAGTATCTCTTTCTCTCGGCCGTAATCATTTTATATTTTAGCTTCCTGGTCTGTCTCTTCCTCCTTGTTTGAGTCTCGTCTCTGTAAAGTGATCGGCTTTTAGTGATCATTAGCCTTGAGAAGTATTTTGTCGTAGATCCATTCAGGGTCTGAGTCACTTGGGGAGAATACAAAATTAATCTGGCCGGCTCGTCTCTCTCTCTCTCTCTCTCTCTCTCTCTCTCTCTCTCTCTCTCTCTATGAGCTCAGGAAATTTATCAATAGTTGCCACCCATAAGTTTCTGTCTCTGTCTTGTTTCTGTCTTTCCATGGGAAGTCTCAGTTGTTTTCAGTCGATTTTTTCTTGTAGTCTTTTGATGGTCGAAGTCAAAGAGAATCAGTAATAATGAGACTGCCCTAGTTTCTCTCCTTAATATGTCCTCTGTGATCCTTAATTAACAATTCGCAAACGGAAGAAATTATTTACAAACATTATCTCTCAGTACACAGCAGGATTCAAACCTCTACACTCTGTATCAAAGTACGCGGTATGCACAGTGTGCGGGTTCGCATCCTGCTGAGAGATATTTGTCCTCTATGATATTTATCGTGGATCTGCTGTTGCCATAATTATCTTTTCTGAGTCTACTGTTCTTTGGTGCGCGTTATATATCACTGTGATTTTGAGTTCCCTGTGTGTTGATGTGAACGTTACAGACTCTGTGAATTTCTCTATATTCTAAATGTCCATTATTTCAAATGTTTATTGTCTTCTGACCAGCAGAACCACTCCTCAAATCTTACCTCGTCTTTTGTTTATGTTCAGTGTCTGATGTCCATTAGGGAAGACACAATCTGTCATTACTCATGAGAGTTTAAGCTTAGTGAATGATGAGTGAGTATCAAAATGGTATACAATACCGACAGGATGGTAGGTAAGACACATGGGCAACAGTCAGGCAACTTTATTCCGAAACGTTTCGCCTACACAGGAGGCTTCTTCAGTCGAGTAAAGAAAGTAGGCAGGAGCAGTAGAGACACGAAGACGATGTAATCAGTCCACCACCCTTAAAGTAGTAGATTTGAGGTTGTCAGTCCCTCAGTCTGGAGAAGAGTTCTGTTCAAATCTACGACTTTAAGGGTGATGGACTGATTACATCGTCTTCACATCTCTACTGCTCCTGCCTACTTTCTGTACTCGACTGAAGAAGCCTACTGTGTAGGCGAAACGTTGCGGAATAAAGTTGCCCAACTGTTGCCCATGTGTCTTACCTACCTTAGTGAATGATACCATATCAAGATTGTCCTCAGTTCTTTTTTTTTTTTTTGCCCTTGAACCTGGGGATCTTGTCAGTGATCTTGCTTAATAACTCTCACAGGTCCTACATCTGGCTGTATGTTTACCTCTGTACATCCTGAATTTTCTCGTGTTACGCTTTGTGTTTGTACAGATGCGGGGTCTATACTGGCGTTTGCACATACATACTTGAATATGCATAGAAATGTGCTGAATAGGCAAAATACTGTGGCATCAACTTCCATGTCAATAATGAATTTACATAACTTGCAATCTAAAGCCTCTTCAGACTTAGAGTTGCGTTAACCTGAGTTAGTTTTTCTCCCATCCTTGCTGCTTGTTGATGACTGTTCCCTTTTGAGTGAGGCGGAGGGTGCTGCAGGGGTTCCCTGTTCTGTGTGTTACGGAACAGGGAACCATTGTAAGGTCCTAGAGAAATTGAGGAAGAGAGTAAGAGTAAGGTTTTGTGGAGGGATTTCTCTTTGGCGTCCTTTAGTCTGAGGGAGGGAGACGCATGAGACTGGGGGAACTGCATTAATGACACCATTATACAAGTGGCATAAGCAGAGCAAGCATCAGACTGAACATTAAGCCCAAAAGATGTTGCATCTATTTCTCTGGTAACACAGTTTATGCTCGTCTGGGCCGGAGGGCATAATGACAGCATTATTGACAGGGGTGATACTGGGATAAGAAAGGGTAGAGAAGATATTGTAAGTGCATGAGAGAGACAGGTGAGAGGAAAGGAAAATGGATAGGATAATGATGAAAATGAATGGTGGTAGTAGTGGTGATACTCAGACTGTGGCTGTAGCGGTGATGTTGTGGTGGTGCTGGTGATGCTGTGGTCAGGTGACCTCCATCACTGGTCATGGGTGCGGCTCGAACAAGCCATCACGACCTTGATCTCGAAATAATTTCTCGAGTCTTTCAAAACGTCTTGTGCAACCTGCGGCCGACTCCTACACGGATGTTTTCCTGTATATACCCTGTGTATACTTGTGCATACCCTATGTATATTTGTGTATACCTTGTGTATACCCTGCAACCATGAACACCCTGCCAAGAATAACATCCCCTGACATATAATTGCAAATCAGTTCTCCGTTTTAAACAGAGAAATATTACATGAGTACACACACACACACACACACGCGACACTGTAATAAAGTTGGTAGAATTACCGACAACATGTAAAGTAAAAGGACACAAGTGCAACTAATGTGATATTTTATTGTGGCAACGTTTCGCTCTCCAGGAGCTTTATCAAGCCATTACAAACAATACATGGACACAGAGGGTATATAAAGGTTCAGAGTGAGGTGCAATACTAGTGAGGTACCATTTCGATGTTCACTAGTGGTAGTAGTAGTAGTAGTAGTGACAAAAGTAATACAATATGGTAGAGCAATTAATTCGTACATGAGTAAAAGCTATTACTTGGGTAACATAAAAATAGGTTGGACAAATATAGACTGAAAGAGGCAGAGAGTGAACACTGAAGCAAGCTGCCTCTTTCCAGTCTATATTTGTCCAACCTATTTTTATGTTACCCAAGTAATAGCTTTTACTCATGTACGAATTAATTGCTCTACCATATTGTATTACTTTTGTCACTACTACTACTACTACTACTACTACTACTACTACTACTAATACAACTACTACTACTACTACCACTAGTGAACATCGAAATGGTACCTCACTAGTATTCACCTCACTCTGAGCCTTTATATACCCTCTGTGTCCATGTATTGTTTGTAATGGCTTGATAAAGCTCCTGGAGAGCGAAACGTTGCCACAATAAAATGTCACATTAGTTGCACTTGTGTCATTTTACTTTACACACACGACACTGGAGGACAGGAGGGTCAAGGGAGACACGATAACGACATATAAAATACTGCGCGGATTAGACAAGGTGGACAAAGACAGGATGTTCCAAAGATGGGACATAGAAACAAGGGGTCGTCAAAATTGGAGGTTGAAGACTCAGATGAGTCAAAGGGATGTTAGGAAGTATTTCTTCAGTCATAGAGTTGTCAGGCAGTGGAATAGCCTAGAAAGTGACGTAGTGGAGGCGGGAACAATACATAGTTTTAAGACGAGGTTTGATAAAGCTCATGGAGCAGGGAGAGAGAGGACCCAGTAGCAACCAGTGAAGAGGCGGGGCCAGGAGCTATGAATCGACCCCTGCAACCACAAATAGGTGAGTACACACACACACACAAACTGTGACTGAAATATTTCCTCAGTCACAGAGTGATCAGGAAGTGGAATAGTTTGGGAAGCGATGTAGTGGAGGCAGGATCCATTCATAGCTTTAAGCAGAGGTATGATAAAGCTCACGGTGCGAGGAGAGTGACCCAGTAGCGACCCGTGAAGAGGCGGGGCCAGGAGCTATGAATCGATCCCTGCAACTTCAACTAGGTGAGTACACACATACACATACACACTCATGTGCATCTGCTGATGAACGTGCATAGGGATGCAGCCTGCCCTACTTTGGATCTGTCCTGGGTTAAGGGACGACAACAACTTGTCTATCCCTGTTGCCTCTTTCCCACTGCAGAGCCTTGATCTTGAAAAGTTTCAGTGAACGTCCGTGGCCGGTATATCCACACTCAACTTCAACATTGGGAGGGTGGAAAGTACTCTTGTAAAGGGTTCTTGGTCCAGGGAATCGGAGCTATCCTCTCTTATATATATATATATATATATATATATATATATATATATATATATATATATATATATATATATATATATATATATATATAATATAGGGAGGTACCACCTCTAGAACTGTCATAGGGACCCTCATCCTCAGAGAAAAGAATAAGATAAGAGATAAGATAAGATTTCGTTCGGATTTTTAACCCCGGAGGGTTAGCCACCCAGGATAACCCAAGAAAGTCAGTGCGTCATCGAGGACTGTCTAACTTATTTCCATTGGGGTCCTTAATCTTGTCCCCCAGGATGCGACCCACACCAGTCGACTAACACCCAGGTACCTATTTGCTGCTAGGTGAACAGGACAACAGGTGTAAGGAAACGTGTCGAAATGTCTCCACCCGCCGGGAATCGAACCCGGGCCCTCCGTGTGTGAATAAACTTGCTTCAGGGAAAACTCAAGGTTTTCCCTGTAGCTGTTTGACAATTTTCTCCTACCACCCCCTATATTTCAAGTATGTTTTATTTAAAGACAAAAATACACTGGCCAAACATTCACAAAAATACAACAGAAAGTAAAACAATATAGGTAACTCAGAGCTACATCTCGAATACTTCGTCCAGCTCCCCTGCGGTGGGCCGCGTGCCCAGAATGCTGCAGGCATTTCCTCTCTGGATCGCAACACTGAGTCTCTGAAAGAGAAAGCTGGTCGCCCTGTGGTCCTTGGTTTCTATGATAAGCTTTTCACCCAGCTCTTTGAGGAACTTTAGAGCACACTTGCCCCATGCTCCAAGGGTCTCCGACCCTATTGGAATGAAGTTATAGCAAGGGGGAAGGTCTTCATATTTTCGGATCTTCTGGGTCTCCCTGTGGCTGGCAGCTCCACCCCCTTCCACTACGGAGTATGGCAAGTAGGTGTCTGCCAATGTAGCAACACAGGTGTAGTCCCAGGCAATCTGCTTTCCATCCTTCCAGGGTAGCATAGTGGCTCCATCAGGACGCTTTTGACTTCCATCAGACCTCTGTACTTGGGGTTCCCGTTGAGCTGGGCAACAGGCTGTGGCGAGGCTTCTCTTTATGATGTCATTGACCTCCTCATGTCTGGCATACTTCCCTTCTGCTGTGTGTGATACACAAGACCATGAAGTCCGAATTGATCAGCTGTCGCCCTGCCGCAAATACACCTATGTTCGGTGAGGATGGGGGCGGCTAGGCGAAGAACAACACCAATCCGAATGGCCTGTGGGTCGAGACGGGTGCCCAGGGAGGAATTGGGAACAGCTAACGGGAAATCTCCTGAGTGTGGTGCCTTCACTGCCATATATATATATGATACAAGTAACATTTATGAAGGGATTCAGGGAAACCGGCAGGCCGGACTTGAGTCCTGGAGATGGGAAGTACAGTGCCTGCACTCTGAAGGAGGGGTGTTAATGTTGCAGTTTAAAAACTGTAGTGTAAAGCACCCTTCTGGCAAGACAGTGATGGAGTGAATGATGGTGAAAGTTTTTTCTTTTTCGGGCCACCCTGCCTTGGTGGGAATCGGCCGGTGTGATATATATATATATATATATATATATATATATATATATATATATATATGCAAACAATTGCAGACGGGCGATCTTAACTATGCAGGACAAGCCACGGGGGGTGGAAATCTTTAGCTCAAGTACTTTCACACTCTTCATTGCGACATCAGGAGCTGTGCAATGTTGCAAGGGAGCAACCAAAGCAGGGAGAGAGGTCTCAGAGTAGCGTAGGTGTCACCGGCCACAGTTACCCTTAGACTGGGTTAGTGGTCGGTGCCAACCCCACCCTACCATCATCCTCCACTACCCATATGGGGTAGGAGGGTTTCTGAGATGTCAAGTAGGAAATTATAAGATATAAAAAGCCAACCCCAAGCTTTTCCTAATCGTTTATAACAGGTCACATATTTTGAGAAAATAAGTTTCTCGTTAGATACTGTAGACATGGATAGCTATTATTCTGTGTGACCTTTTCAAACAATGAAAGAAAGAAATACAATGTGTTCTTTGTCCGCTTAAATGTCCTGCTCTGAGGTACTGGAATGTTCTACCCATGTACTCAGAAGTATCTCTTCCTACATATTGTCTACTATTTTCTCAGTGGCTGTTAATATGCCATACATGGGGACTTCTATGCCTGTCAGATAATATTTCTATAATGTAAATTCTACTAATACCCTTTAACCTTTCCTAACGTTATCTTGTGTGCTTGTCACTGTATGGTACATGAACAGCTACAGGTGTTATATAACCATCAAAACTGACGTGGCGTGAAGTTTTGGTACGTAGACACTGGACGGGCGTCACCAATCCATCAACCCACCTGGCATAATGAACAATCTTGTGATTTTGCATAGCATTGTTGTTTAAGATTGTGTACAGTGACTCTACTAAATAATTATCTAGCTTGTATAACCCATAATTTGAGTTGTATACTGTATTCCTTTCATGTTTCAAGAGGGAAGATTCAGTTATGTTTCTTTCCATGACAGAACTGTTTGGTACTATAATCTAGGCAGCATCCTACCCCAGTGGGTGATTACATGCACTAACGTGGTTAAAGATAGCGTTCGACTCCTGCCCAGTCCTGACTGAGTATTTATGCTGGGCAATTCTGGTTTCCAGAGATTTACCTGTTTGACCGATATATGAGAGAGGACACTGAGTACATGGGACCTTGTAAACACCATCAACTTTGTTGAAAGATGTGTTTTTAATCAGCCTTTGTTTCACTGTCCCCGTGTTTTTGAAAGCAAGGTTTAAATTTATCTTTTTTAATGCCTCACGCAGGCAAGCCAGATTCTCACTGTATGGTAAAACAAGTACATTTTTCCTGGCCATCACTTCTCTAGGTTCAGTCCTGTAGAAAGTCTTTTTTGCTGACATTAGTGCCTTCTCGACAAAATCCTTAGGATATCTTAGTTTTGTGGCTATGTTGAATATCTTGCTGATTTCGTCCTCTAGGTACTCTGGACTGCAGATGCGCAATACTCTCAGAAACATTGTGAGGAACACACTCCTTTTTACCCTGGTTTCGTGATTGGAATAGTAGTGAATGTATGACGACACATTGGTTGACTTCCTGTAAACTGTGAATTTTAATTTCCTATCAACACGATGGATTAAAACATCTAGGAACGGCAAAGTGTTATTTATTTCATGTTCTGTAGTGAACTTAATGGAAGGTACTAAGTCACTGAGTCTGGGAAGAAACTCATCAATGTTGTGATCATTAGGCCACAGGCAGAGAACATCATCTACATATCTGAACCAACTAGCTTCATCTGGGAGAATGTCTTTAAGAAGTCTAGTCTCATAGAATTCCATATATAGGTTGCTGAGTAAGGGGCTAGCTCCTGACGACGCACTGAAGAGTGTGAAAGTACTTGAGCTAAAGATTTCCACCCCCCCCCCATCCCGTGGCTTGTCCTGCATATATATATATATATATATATATATATATATATATATATATATATATATATATATATATATATATATGTCGTGCCGAATATGTAAAACTGGTCAGTTACCAAGAACTCATTTAAAATTAAGTCCTTTCTAAAATTTTCTCTTATACATTTAAAGATATATTTTTTTCATTAATGTTATTTTAAAAAAATTCAGTTTTGCTCCAAAAGAATCTTAGAAAACTTACCTAACCTTATTATAACAAGAACAATTTATTTTAGCCTAACCCAACTAAATATATTTTAGATTTGTTTACAATAATTTAATACTAAACAAACACAGTGAAATATATTTTTTTCGTTAGGTTCAGAATGATTTTGGCGAAATGATTGCATACACAAATTTTCACTTGTCCTATATGGCAAGATAAGCGTTGCTGTTTAAGCCAAGATCGCAAGTTCTGCCTATTCGGCACGACGTATATATATATATATATATATATATATATATATATATATATATATATATATATATATATATATATATATATATATATATATATATATATAGATATAGATATATATATATATATGTAAGAAACGAGTCATGACGGATACTGCAGGATTCTCCCAAGTCATGCAGAGAAACGGTTTGATTCTAATCCAGTCATGCACAAAGATGGGTTGATCCCATGTCAGCCAGGCAACAAGACGGATTGATCTTCACCAAAAAGAAGTCACATGACTATCTTCATCGCTTGAAAGCAAGTTTATACTCGCCTAGTCTATGTGACGGGCGCTTGTTAATGGTTACCTTAACAGACCTCAAACTTAACATCATCATAATTATTTTAAACGCGCTGTGACAAAAACGATCAGGCGAGAAACAGGTCCTCAGGTTGCGTGGGATCTACCTGATATGCATAGGTCCAAGGACCTTACCCAACCCCGTGAGAAAGTTCCGGGAAGTGTTGGGAAGGGAAGGAGGTAGCTGGTAGCTCACTGGTGGAGTGCTTGGCTCATAATCGAAAGAACCCGGGTCGAATCCCGGATGGGGAGAGACATGTGAGCAAGCCTCCAAACAACTATTGCCCCTCTTCACCTGACAGTAAATAGACACCTGGAAGTCAGTCAACCGTTGTGGGCCGTGTCTTAAGAGGGGACCTGAAAACAACACCGATGATAAGCCACGCACACTGCTTGACTTTCTTAAGTTATTAACTCTCTGGGTTACTAATGCCAAGAAAGACTCCTTTTTCTCAAATATTCACCAACGTCATGAAGTTCACTATGATCATCAATATTCTCATTATTCGGCTCTTGTATTAGTATTATTGCTATTATTATTATTATTATTATTATTATTATTATTATTATTATTATTATTATTATTATTATTATTATTATTATCATTATTATTAGATTCGTAGCAAGGGCTAGATCCGTATGAGTCAACTAGAGGCAGTCAGTCCCCCAGTCTTGATATGAGGATTTCAGTCCTTCAAATTACCTAATCCCCTGATCACCCAAATTATCCCATCTGGTCTTCCATCAGTGATTCTCAGTAATTAGTAAAGATACCCAGGTGCTGCGCGTTGTTCATCTGTCTGACGGTTTTGTACGCCAGCCATAAAATAATTCTCTTTCGGCAAAACCGCTCACTCTGAGCGCGTTTTCTCGGATTTTATCTTCTTTCCTGCAACATTGTAAGCTCCTGATGATGTGTTGACTGCAACACGAAAGGCCAAGAGCTATCTTTCAACTCCCCCCGTGGTTATTTGGCATCTTGCATCGCTTGTTCGCGATATTTTGCATATATATATATATATATATATATATATATATATATATATATATATATATATATATATATATATATATATATATATATGTATGTATATGTATATATGTATGTGTGTACTCACGTAATTGTGGTTGCAGGGGTCGACACTCAACTCCTGGCCCCGCCTCTTCACTGATCGCTACTAGGTCCTCTCTCTCTCTCTCTGCTCCCTGAGCTTTGTCATACCTCGTCTTAAAGCTATGTATGGTTCCTGCCTCCACTACATCACTTGCTAGGCTATTCCACTTCCTGACAACTCTATGACTGAATACTTCCTATGTGTGTGTGTGTGTGTGTGTATGTGTTAATTTAACATAACCCAACACCACATAGCCTAACCTGACCATCATATATACCTGGCTTAACCTAACCTAACTTCTTACCTAACCACCATACATTTGTTTTGCAAATAACCATATGCAAAAAAAAAATTAATGCGCTATTTATTTTTTCTAGTTGTCACTTATGCCAATTTCTACTTTTCACCAGGACGAGCTGCCCTCACGCATTACTCCTCCCCCTCCCTCACCCCCTTCTTCATCAACCCATCCATCACCCCCTCCCTTACCCCCTCCTTCATCATTACCACTTTTTTTCCACCCCTCCTGTAATGTCCTCGTACCCGCCCCTCCGTAAATATGCGGATGTCACGCCTCTCCTTCACTGGCGTTAGGGTGGGTTGTGACGTCAGGGCGTGAGCGTGAGGGTGGGTTGTGACGTCGGGGCGTGAGCGTGAGGGTGGGTTGTGACGTCAGGGCGTGAGCGTGAGGGTGGGTTGTGATGTCAGGGCGTGAGCGTGGGTTGTGACGTCAGGGCGTGAGCGTGAGCGTGGGTTGTGACGTCAGGGCGTGAGCGTGAGGGTGGGTTGTGACGTCGGGGCGTGAGCGTAGGTCAAGGCAAGACCAGCGTAGAGTATGGGTATCTCAAGTCAAAGGTGCCACCTTGGTGACCTCCCCCACCCTCCCAAGGTCAGATCTGAGGAAGAGGAGGTGAGCGTAGTTCACGATAACCCATGTTCGTTACGCACGGGCGATAACACACTGATAATAACATACGATAACTCAGTAATAACACAAGGACAAATTAGAAGCATATGATGATGATAATGATGATGATGATAATAATAATAATAATTATTATTATTATTGACTAGTCACACCAACACACGAAGACACTATTGACCACTGACACACTATTTTTGAATCTGCACTCTCTCAAAAGGGGGATATGATCGAGGTGTATAAATGGAAAACAGGAATAAATAAAGGGGATGTAAATAGCGTGCTGAAAATTTCCAGCCAAGACAGGACTCGCAGCAATGGCTTCAAGTTGGAAAAATTCAGATCCAGAAAGGATATAGGAAAGCACTGGTTTGGTAATAGAGTTGTGGATGAGTGGAACAAACTCCCGAGTACAGTTATTCAGGCTAAAACGTCGTGTAGCTTTAAAAATAGGTGTGAGTTGGACCTGACTAGCTTGTGCTGCTGGGTCTGGTGCCGTGCTCCTTCCTTGAGTGGAGGTGACCAGACTGAGTGGGTCATTGGGCTAATCCGGGGGGGGACATGGACCTGCTCCGCATGGGTCAGTAGGCCTGTTGCAGTGTTCCTTCTTTCTTATGTTCTTATGTTCTTATTGACTATTGACTAGTCACACTAACACACGAAGCTAAGGGAGTTAGTATATAGACGCGAGGACTGGGACGGGACAGACGAAGAAAGAGGTGGAGAGGCAGTGGTAGAGGTAATGCTGGTAGTGGAAGTAGTAGTGGTAGTAGTAGTGGTAATAGTAGGTGTGTTAGTGTGACTAGTCAATGGTACAAGTCAGAGAGAAAAGTCGTGGTAAGTTTCTCTCTCCTATGTGTGGATTATTTGTGTGTTGTTCCAGTCACGGTATTGTGCCTTTTTCTTCTTTGATTAGAAAACAAATAATTGACTTAAAGATAATTAATATTATTAGTTTATTTAAAGAAAATTTAGAAGATTAAGTAACTTTAACGATCATTAAAAAGGAAATTGAGATTGAAAAAAATATTACAGATAATTAAAATTAAGATAATTAACTCGATTAATTAGATGACAAGATGAACTGAATTAAAGATAATTAATTAAGACACAATATATACACACCGAGGTGTATGTCTCTCACTGTATATATGCTAAGACTTTAATCCCAATTTTAGAGTTTAAAGTATTCTTGTTTTTTGGTGAAACAGTTGCGTGCAGCCTTAATGACCTCCTAGTGTAGTAGATCGACTTTAAACCTAATTAACCAACAAACCTAATTAACTTTGGGGATAATTAGAGAGTTGCAGTTGTTCTTCCTGAGGGAGACAAGGACGCGGGTGTTCGTGCAGGTGTTGCAAGAACTTCAGGACCCATGATAACCTGGCTCTCGCTCCCAACGGTCCATGGGTCGCTAGGGCGGAGTTACGACCTCCAACAGTGTAATTATCGACTTTACTGGCTGCTGTTGCCAGCGGTTCTCGTTGTGGTGGCTGGCAAACCTTGCAGATCATCCGGCAAGCAACGGGGGAACTTGTTACAGCCCCTCTTGTTGTCTCTTTTCTGTTTTAAAAATTTTTACTTGCCTCTTTCCTACCGGTAAATTAATGATACAATCCTTTGGAAAATAATAAATTTACTGAATACGGTACGGGTTGTGTTAAGAAGACTGTGGGCACGAGAGACGGGCACAGAAGTAAGCAAATATAGATTTTTTTGTTACATTTTTGAGATTGGTCTCGCGTGCTTGTTGAGGCATTGGGAGAGGCTGTGTGGGTATATAAATGAGGCGGGCAAAGTTGGCTTCACAACACTGGTCCGCTCGACACCATCATGAAGACTCTGGTGAGTTGCTCCCAACTCCTATCTTCCTTGTTCTTCCTGTGTCTATGCAAGGGGAAATGTTAATGTGGTCTTATAACGCCTGGGGAATGGGAGGTTAAGTATGTACTATTATATTATTGTACCTTGTTCTGGAGTTTTCTTTGGTAGAGTCTGTAATCGTCTATCTTTTCCATGCACGAGAATATTTGGTATTGTTCTGTTACTCCAGGATCCAGTGATCTGTCTCGGCATCAACTTGAATACATGGTAAGAGGATGCTAAAGGCAAGGAAACCTTTATTAATACAATGTTTCACCACGGGGGATGAAACGTACCAATAAAGGCTTCAGTAGATTTAATTCCTTACCCTTTATCGACATTTTAGGCCTTGCTATTGGCTTTGCATTGTCAAGCACTTGTCACTGTATGTAGTGTTGAGTCATTAAAGTGGGTGTTTTTACATCTGAAGGTTAACGTTATATTTGCCCTTTTAGAATATGTTCCAAGTGTTCTTAAAAAAAAAAAAAAGAGGAGTGGTATAAAGCTTAGGGCTAGCTGGTCTAGTGGCTAACGCGACGGGCTGGAGTTTTGAGACTCTCTGACCGCGGGTTCAATCCCAGCCGGGGTATGGTTTGTTTGCAATCGTGTCATTACGATTTCGTGAGTCAAGCTTAGGGGTTTAGCTTTCACCTCACAACTGTAAGAGCTCAGGTTTCATCCTGAGGAAGGCGGGGTTAGAAATGTCTCTTAATACTTGCTGCCTGTTAACAACCAATAAATAAATACTACCTGGAGTTAATCAAGTATTGTGGGTGGCATCTGAAGGAAAGACCTCAGGACCCTAATGGAACTATGCCATACTGTTTGACTTTCTTAGGTCACCCTGGAGTACTAACACTTCAGAATTAATCTAAATAAAGTTTTGTTATTTCTTTTTATTTTATTGAGTTGCTGCTCTCCTAGGTGGTGCGCTCTCTCCATCTCCTTTGCCGTGTGCTCGTTTTTATTATTTTGCACTAGCTGGGACTGTACTCTAGTACAGGGTTTTGATCAGTCCTATTGCCTAAATATTTTTAAGCCGCTTCCTGTTGTCCTCTTCTATCATTATAACCCAGCCAGGTATTACTCGCAAACTCGTTCACATTCATACAATCTAGAAACAGTACAAGTCTTGATTATGAGATTCCACTAGTTACATTCATTCATATTTCATCATACACGGTGATTCTTTATCTTTTGTTCTAGTATTTCTTAACATATAACACTAGCAGGAGTCCCCAGTTTGTTCAGTAGTCTGCATGGTAGCATGTAAAAGGCGCTCTAGGAATATGCAGTTTACATATTCTTCAATTTCCAGCTTAATCATTGAGTTTTTACAGTTGATACATAGAGCAAGTGACTCCTTAATTCATCATATGTTGCTAATTAAACTCGCTCGCGCGTGTTTTAAACTATTATAATGCAATTATTACACGAAGGAACTTATTCACATAGAAAAAGAATTACAAAAACATTCGACTTTCACTACCTGTCTTTATGACACCATTCACAATTTTGTTTCTATCTTAATTCCATTATATGTGTATATCTGACAGGTGATACTAGTGGTGGCAGCTGTGGTGGCAGCGGCAGACCGCACGGAGAGGTCTGCCGATCCTAGCCTTGGCGTAGTCGTCCACCCTCTACCTTACGCTCGCCAGGTCGTGCAGTATGTGCAGCCAAGGGTTGTCGTCCGACACCATTCGGTGATTCCTTACAGATTCGATGACGATGACGACCTCTTCGATCGTAAGAAGCGTAGCGCCGACCCTGATGATGATAACCTGGGGTGGACTCATGCACAGACCAGCGTCGTTTACGCAAGACCAGTAGTGCAGCCCGTGGTACATCGCTTTGTGCAGCCTGTGGTGCAGCCAGTGGTACATCCAGTGGTGCAGCCAGTGGTACATCCAGTGGTGCAGCCAGTGGTGGCCCAACCTTACTACCAGCCTGGCCATGTTGTCCTGAGCCATGGCTACGACGATGATAAGTAAGCGCAACAATAATCCAACGGGACTCTCACGATCCTGCCATTGATTGTTGTCCTAATTTGGCCTAGTTTTTTTTCGTTAATTTCAGTTTAAGATGGTGGCCCTTTATGCATCATTAATCATTATGTAAACAATAAATTTTTATACCAAACATAAAAAGGTTCTTATTTCACATCCTACAATGTCTTGATCGTATTCCTTAACTGTTTCAGAAACCACAATAAGTGAGCATTAGTAATATATATATATATATATATATATATATATATATATATATATATATATATATATATATATATATATATATATATATATGTCGTGCCGAATAGGCAGAACTTGCGATCTTGGCTTAAATAGCAACGTTCATCTTGCCATATAGGACAAGTGAAAATTTGTGTATGCAATAATTTCGCCAAAATCATTCTGAACTTAACGAAAAAAATATATTTCACTGTGTTTGTTTATTATTAAATTACTGTAAACAAATCTAAAATATATATAGTTGCGTTAGGCTAAAATAAATTACTCTTGTTATAATAAGGTTAGGTAAGTTTTCTAAGATTCTTTTGGTGCAAAATTAGAAAAAGTTACATTAACATTAATGAAAAAAATATATCTTTAAACGTATAAAAGAAAATTTCAGAAAGGACTTAATTTTAAATGAGTTCTTGCTAACTGACCAGTTTTACATATTCGGCACGACATATATATATATATATATATATATATATATATATATATATATATATATATATATATATATATATATATATATATATATATATATATATATATATATATATATATATATATATATATATATATGTCGTGCCGAATAGGCAGAACTTGCGATCTTGGCTTAAATAGCAACGTTCATCTTGCCATATAGGACAAGTGAAAATTTGTGTATGCAATAATTTCGCCAAAATCATTCTGAACCTAACGAAAAAAATATATTTGATTGTGTTTGTTTAGTACTAAATTATTGTCAACGTATTTAAAATATATTTAGTTGGGTTAGGCTAAAATAAATTGTTCTTGTTATAATAAGGTTAGGTAAGTTTTCTAAGATTCTTTTGGTGCAAAATTATAAATTTTTACATTAACAATAATGAAATAAATATATCTTTAAACGTATAAGAGAAAATTTCAAAAAGGACTTAATTTTAAATGAGTTCTTGCTAATTGACCAGTTTTACATATTCGGCACGACATATATATATATATATATATATATATATATATATATATATATATATATATATATATATATATATATATATAATAAACTATATTTTATTCATTTTAAAATAAAAAGTCCATACTGATTTGTATTCAGTGCTAATATCCGATAATAAACACACAAAATTCGCATATATTAACAACTAACTTTTATACTTTGTAAAATAAAAAGGAGCATATTTATTTGTATTTAATACTAGTAGCATCCTCAAATAAGCACACAAAACTGAAAATTGTCTTTTCGAGAAGTCTAGTAAATCTTAGTGTGGTAGTTAACCACTTTCACCACCACCATTAGTCATTATTACCACCATCACTACAACCACCATCACTCATTGCTACCACTATTATCATCACCGTCAGTCATTACTACCACTATCACCACCATCAATCATTACTACCATCACTACCACTATCACCATCCACCATCATCAATCATTATTACCATTGTCACCACCATCATCAGCATTACATATTTTAACTACAGGAAACGTGATCCTCCATTACCTGTCGAGCTCAGAACAGTTGACACCCGCACTTACATCACCATCACACAATCTGTCACTGTCCTTGGCGTTAATCTTGACTACCTTCTTCTCTTACACGGACACATTCACTCAAGACATGCAATAGCTAGTAAGGCCCTTGCGGGCCTCTACAAGCTGAAACATGCCTCCCAACGCACCAAACTACACCTCTACAAATCCCTAATACGTCCTCTGATAACTTACTCTCCTTTAGCCCTCTCTCTTGCAGCTAAAACGAACTTAAACTGCAGCGTGTCCAGAACAAGGCGCTGCGCTGGGTGCTTGATGTCAGATGGGAAGACTTCGCCACAAGCGAGTCTCTCCATGCCCAATTAGACATCCCTGCGATGATCTGTACTGGAAGACGCTCAGTGACAGACAGATAGACAAACTTGAGACACGACACGGCTACTGGACCTCTCTCCTTGACGAAGACATTCGCAGACCCACAAACCAACACAACCTTTTCTACTCCTTGTATGATCCTGCTCCTAACCCTATTTACAAATAACCTTGGATTCTCTGACAGGTACCTTCCATGACAGGTACCATTCTCTGACCCACTTTCGCCTTAGCTTTAGGGTTAAGCCAAGGCTCAATTCTACACTCCTTTCTAGCGCTAATCTTCGCCTGTCCCGTCCTCCCCGCTCACCCCACCGGAGTACCAATAGAAGAGCCTGAATTTCTCTTCTCAATATCTGTCCCACGATCGCCCTCGCTGCTGGGTTAAGCCCTGGCTCTATTTCTACGACTAAGAACACTCCTCTCCAGCACTATTCTTCGTCTGTCCCGTCTTCCCCGCTCATCCCATTTGGGATCTTACCTGTACTCTCGTTCGTTCGTTCGATCATCAGTCATTACTACCACCATCACTACAAGCCTGATCACACAGCGTCTGTGCAATTGCAGTAGTAACGACTATTAATCAGCTCTTATCTATTTTGTATGACTATTAATATAGCAACAGTTAACTAAAATACCCAGAACTCACCACGTGAAGGTAGCTATCTCCTCGAGTTCAATTTTATTTTACAGCTTGCCAACTTAGACGTATATGAGATAAACGCAGCGTGTTTTTTACAGTATCTCCGGTGAATTTTTTAGCTAGGCCTAGATCGATGAGGTGACATAGTCATGGTGGATCTGTGATCCACAAGGCGAACTCTGCCTTGTGGAAATCGTCTACAACAGCACACACTGCAAGGAAGGCGTTGGTAGCAACCAAGGGAGTACATGTAGCAAGGAAAGTGTCAAGAGAAAGTCCTGAGAAATAATCCATGACAGTGGACTGGGGACTACTGCTTTTGCTGGAGTCGCTTCTTATGTTTTTGATATCGCCTCTTAGCAGTTTTGCCTGGAGACAAAAGATCGTCGTAGTCCAAGCGAGGCTCGGGTCCAATAATTATTTCTGGAGACACCAGATCGTCATAGTCCAAGAGAGGCTCGGGTCCAGTAATTATTTCTGGAGACACCAGATCGTCGTAGTCCAAGAAAAGCTCAGATCGAGCAATTTTTGCTCTAGGCCACAGATAGTCACAGTCCTCCATGGGAGTTTCAGTTCGAGGCCTCTTGCGCCGTGATTCTCCAGACATGGTGACAGATCAATGGATCACTACGACAAGGTCCTAGATGCACTAGAAAATAAAAAGAATGCAGATTTAATATACACAGACTTTGCAAAAGCCTTCGACAAGTGTGACCATGGCGTAATAGCGCACAAAATGCGTGCTAAAGGAATAACAGGAAAAGTTCGTAGATGGATCTATAATTTCCTCACAAACAACACAAAGAGTAGTAGTCAACAGAGTAAAGTCTGAGGGGGCTACAGTGAAAAGTTCTGTTCCACAAGGCACAGTACTCGCTCTCATCTTGTTTCTCATCCTCATATCTGGCATAGACAAGGATGTCAGCCACAGCACCGTGTCTTCCTTTGCAGATGACACCCGAATCTGCATGACAGTGTCTTCCATTGCAAACACTGCAAGGTTCCAGGCGGACATCAACCAAATCTTTCAATGGGCTGCAGAAAACAATATGAAGTTCAACGATGAGAAATTTCAATTACTCAGATATGGTAAACATGAGGAAATTAAAACTTCATCAGAGTATAAAACAAATTCCAGCCACAAAATGGAGCGAAAAACTAACGTCAAAGACCTGGAAGTGATCATGTCGGAGGATCTCACCTTCAAGGACCATAACATTGTATCAATCGCATCTGCTAGAAAAATGACAGGATGGACAATGAAAACCTTCAAAACTAGGGATGCCAAGCCCATGATGACACTCATCAGGTCGCTTGTTCTATCTAGGCTGGAATATTGCTGCACACTAACAGCACCTTTCAAGGCAGGTGAAATTGCTGGCCTAGAAAATGTACAGAGAACCTTCACGGCGCGCATAACGGAGATAAAACACCTCAATTACTGGGAGCGCTTGAGGTTCCTGAACCTGTACTCCCTGGAACACAGGCGGGAGAGATACATGATTATACACACCTGGAAAATCCTAGAGGGACTAGTACCGAACTTGCACATGAAAATCACTCACTACGAAAGAAAAAGACTCGGCAGACGATGCAACATCCCCCCAATGAACAGCAGGGGTGTCACTAGCACGTTAAGAGACAACACAATAAGTGTCAGGGGACCAAGACTGTTCAACTGCCTCCAAGCATACATAAGGGGGATTACCAATAGACCCCTGGCTGTCTTCAAGCAGGCACTGGACAAGCACCTAAAGTCGGTTCCTGGTCAGCCGGGCTGTGGCTCGTACGTTGGATTGCTTGCAGCCAGCAGTAACAGCCTGGTTGATCAGGCACTGATCCACCATGAGGCCTGGTCACAGACCGGGCTGCTGGGGCGTTGACCCCCGGAACTCTCTCCAGGTAAACTCCAGATGTTGTGGAACACAACTAGCGAGAAAAAGAGTGTTCACTTCAAATTAACTGTCGTCCAGGAACGTAGGTGTAGCGAAGTATTGTAAAATAACATTATGCAGGTAATGTAGTGACGGTCAAATTATAAAGGAAATGTTAGTGAAGATGACAATGAAGGCGACATTAGTGAGGGTGAACATTTGTGCAGGTAATTTTAGTGAGTGACAGTGAACATGAATAGTGAAGTAGCATAGAGTTCGGGGTGACAATCCTATACGATACATCCCTCTAGCGCCTGGAACAAATCTTGGGCGGAAAACATTATATACTGAGTCAAAAAAGGAGAATTAGTGTGCACTAGCAGAGTTTACTGCCAGAGGGGAATCATAGGCCTGTCCCGTGTGGAAAAAAAATAATAATTGAACTTTTCATGTCAGAGGAAAGAAAGTCTCCCTGATAACATTGAGTATACATAGTGTATAGTGTATACTACAGTGGCTCCCTAGTATATTGATGATAAAGGCTAAAGTGTCATTTGAAAACAGGTGAATTTGTAAATGAAGTGATAAGCCTATAGAGGCAGGTGCCAGAAGTCGCCAGAACTTACCACAGGTCAGCTGTTTTTTAATAATCTTCCTGGCTTGCCAGTGTACTCGCATATAATCTAGTGATACCAGTGATTAGCAGAATACAGTGTTGTAGTAGCAACTAACCAGTATTATAATGGTACTTAGTGGAGTGGAGTGACTTTCATTAGTTTCTTTTTCTTGAAATACGAGACGTTACTGTGAATTTCATATAACCTGTAGTTACCAGCAGTCGCAATATACACAACGAGAAGCAATTATTACTACAGAAAAAGCGTCCTTCCTCCAAAATTTGCACCAGTCAACTATAGTGATAATATAGCATTTATTGTGGTGGAGACGGAAAAAAGAAAAAAAAAAAAAAAAAAAAAAGAGAAAAGCCAGATACAGCGATTGATAAACAAGGAGGTGACCGTTCGTCATTGTAGGAGCTGCCAGATATCACCGGCTCTTCAACACGCAAGTTATACTTTTGTATCAGTCAAATCACATATTACTCGGGTAGATAATTTCCAGTAGATCCTTCATGTGTTAGCTCAAATCACCGACCAGTATGTTTTAAATAAGTGACCCACTGATCAGAGCAGATCGACTGGCCCGAACCCTTGCCTGGTCCGAACCCTTGACTGGTCCGAACCCTTGACTGGTCCGAACCCGGGACTGGTTTCAAACAGTTTCGTTGGACAATAAAGCAGACTGTAAACGGATGGGGTTGTAGGCGCCCTATAAACACAAACATTAAAAATCAGGAACGTGACGGTAAGCTGTCCAATATACAAAAAGAGTTAGAAACAGAAATACAAATAGCTAGAGCTTCATTTAAGGTTATTAATAGAATTTTCAAGAGGTTGCTAGTAGAATTGCAGTAAATCAACCATTCAAATCATTATGAAGCCCTGTGTAGTCTGTGGTCAGTCAAACAAACGGGCTTCCACTTGGATAAATTGTCATTTTTGTGGAAATTGGTGTCACGCCCCTTGTGCAGATATCCCAGAACTAGCTACAAGCAGTATTAAAACAGAGAAGTGTTTTTGGGTATGCTCAAATGAGGAAAATCTGTGGACTAAAATCACAAGGGTATTAAAAGAGGACAACATCAAAGCTGCTTTCATAGAAAACCTGGAAGCTTTCTACAACAGATGGGAACATAAAATGTCTGGGCTGAATGGTACTGCCCTTGATACTGGCCATGTAGTCATAAACTGTAAGGCTGGAGGTGATGTCCTGGTAGTCAGTAAATGTGGGGCTGATAGTGCTGTCCTGGGAGACAGTAATGGTGAAGCTGGAGGTGCTGTCCTGGGAGACAGTAATGGTGAAGCTGGAGGTGCTGTCCTGGGAGACAGTAATGGTGAAGCTGGAGGTGCTGTCCTGGGAGACAGAAATGGTGAAGCTGGAGATACTGTCCTGGGAGACAGAAATGGTGAAGCTGGAGGTGCTGTCCTGGGAGACAGAAATGGTGAAGCTGGAGATACTGTCCTGGGAGACAGAAATGGTGAAGCTGGAGGTGCTGTCCTGGGAGACAGAAATGGTGAAGCTGGAGATACTGTCCTGGGAGACAGAAATGGTGAAGCTGGAGATATTGTCCAGGTAGTCGGGAATTATACGCAGGAAGGAATACATATAAATGACCTCATAGGGGACAGGAGCCATAGTAGGGAAACAAGTGTAGTCAAAGATAAGATAAAACCAATATTGCAAACTAGAAATACCGCAGGAAATAGCAAACAAGAGGACTCCAATAGCAATAGTGAGGATAAATTACCAAAAACAACTGGTGGGAGCTCCATTGTTGGTGCTAGGGAGGATAGAAGTAAGACAGGGAAACATGCACCAACAGGGAATACAGTCACAGAAACCCAAGGCAAGCGGAAACCAAGCCTGTGCACATACTATGCACTTGGTATCTGCTGGCATGGGAAATCTGGAAAAACAGATGGGACATGCAACTATGACCACCCTAGAAAATGCCATGCCCATATGAAAACAGGAAAATGCAAACTCCCTTCCTGTAAGCTTTTTCACCCTGAAATGTGTACCTCTTCAGTACAGGAAAGACTGTGCTATAACTTAAATTGCCAGGCATACCATCTAAAGGGGACAAAAAGATACAAAACATCCAGGCCATGGGAAAACCTGGGTAGCCACAGCCACTCAAGAGGGAGAGGTTTTTTAGTGCCAGGAAGGAAAAAAAACTGGCAGGAAATGGCAGAAATCGTACACCAAATCCAGTCATTCCTGGAGTGGAACCACAGTCGATGGCCTCCACTCCAAACCAACAGATACAGATACTAATGCCGGAAAAAAAATCCCCCCCCAGTACCAACAATACCACCAGTCCGATAACATTCTTCTTTGCAAATATACAGGGTCTAAAGCCAGCTACAAACAACAAAATACCTTTCATCCGTGGACTGCTTGCAGAGGCAAAGGCAATGTTCGCGGCTTTCACTGAGACCCACATAAAGGATCACTTGGACAACGAAGTATGGATCCCAGGTTACAACCTATACAGATGTGACAGAGTGAACAGGCAAAAGGGGGGGGTTGGCCTGTACATTGCAGAGTCACTTGTTTGCACAGAACTGCTTAATGCCTCAAATGACGTAGTGGAAGTTTTAGCAGTAAAGGTCGAGAACCAAAACCTAGTCATTGTGGTAGTCTACAAGCCTCCGGATGCAACATCCCAGCAATTCCAGGAACAGCTGTTAAAAATTGACCACTGTCTGGAAAATCTTCCAGCTCCTGCACCCAACATCTTGCTCCTGGGGGATTTCAACTTAAGGCACCTAAAATGGAGGAATATAGCAAATAATATTGTTGCAGTAATAACACCAGGAGGCAGCTCTGATGAAAACTCACACTCACACGAGCTTTTAAATCTCTGCACAAAATTCAATTTAAACCAGCAAATAATAGAGCCTACAAGACTGGAGAATACACTAGACCTCATCTTCACTAACAATGATGATCTGATAAGAAATGTCACCATATCAAAAACAATATACTCAGATCACAACATAATTGAGGTTCAGACATGTATGCATGGAGCCCCAGACCGACAAAATGAGACTAGTCACGAGGGAGCATTCACCAAATTCAACTTCAATAACAAAAACATAAAGTGGGACCAAGTAAACCAAGTCCTAACCGATATAAGCTGGGAAGATATACTAAGCAACACAGACCCAAACTTATGCCTAGAACAGATTAACTCGGTGGCACTCGATGTATGCACAAGGCTTATTCCTCTAAGAAAAAGGAGGAGTAGATGTAAAATAGAAAGAGACAGGCGCTCCCTTTACAGGCGACGGAAAAGAATAACAGAGCGGCTAAAAGAGGTCAATATATCTGAAATGCGCAGGGAGACACTGGTCAGAGAAATAGCAAGCATCGAACTTAAGCTAAAAGAATCCTTTAGGAGTCAGGAATCGCGGGAAGAACTAAAAGCCATAAATGAAATCGAAAGAAACCCAAAGTATTTCTTCTCCTATGCCAAATCAAAATCGAGAACAACGTCCAGTATTGGGCCCCTACTTAAACAAGATGGGTCCTACACAGATGACAGCAAGGAAATGAGTGAGCTACTCAAGTCCCAATATGACTCAGTTTTTAGCAAGCCGCTAACCAGACTGAGAGTCGAAGACCAAAATGAATTTTTTATGAGAGAGCCACAAAATTTGACTAACACAAGCCTATCCGATGTTATCCTGACGCCAAATGACTTCGAACAGGCGATAAATGACATGCCCATGCACTCTGCCCCAGGGCCAGACTCATGGAACTCTGTGTTCATCAAGAACTGCAAGAAGCCCCTATCACGAGCCTTTTCCATCCTATGGAGAGGGAGCATGGACACGGGGGTCGTCCCTCAGTTACTAAAAACAACAGACATAGCCCCACTCCACAAAGGGGGCAGTAAAGCAACAGCAAAGAACTACAGACCAATAGCACTAACATCCCATATCATAAAAATCTTTGAAAGGGTCCTAAGAAGCAAGATCACCACCCATCTAGAAACCCATCAGTTACACAACCCAGGGCAACATGGGTTTAGAACAGGTCGCTCCTGTCTGTCTCAACTACTGGATCACTACGACAAGGTCCTAAATGCACTAGAAGACAAAAAGAATGCAGATGTAATATATACAGACTTTGCAAAAGCCTTCGACAAGTGTGACCATGGCGTAATAGCGCACAAAATGCGCGCTAAAGGAATAACAGGAAAAGTCGGTCGATGGATCTATAATTTCCTCACTAACAGAACACAGAGAGTAGTCGTCAACAGAGTAAAGTCCGAGGCAGCTACGGTGAAAAGCTCTGTCCCACAAGGCACAGTACTAGCTCCCATCTTGTTCCTCATCCTCATATCCGACATAGACAAGGATGTCAGCCACAGCACCGTGTCTTCCTTTGCAGATGACACCCGAATCTGCATGACAGTGTCTTCCATTGCAGACACTGCAAGGCTCCAGGCGGACATCAACCAAATCTTTCAGTGGGCTGCAGAAAACAATATGAAGTTCAACGATGAGAAATTTCAATTACTCAGATATGGTAAACATGAGGAAATTAAATCTTCATCAGAGTACAAAACAAATTCTGGCCACAAAATAGAGCGAAACACCAACGTCAAAGACCTAGGAGTGATTATGTCGGAGGATCTCACCTTCAAGGACCATAACATTGTATCAATCGCATCTGCTAGAAAAATGACAGGATGGATAATGAGAACCTTCAAAACTAGGGAGGCCAAGCCCATGATGACACTCTTCAGGTCACTTGTTCTATCTAGGCTGGAATATTGCTGCACTCTAACAGCACCTTTCAAGGCAGGTGAAATTGCCGACCTAGAAAATGTACAGAGAACTTTCACGGCGCGCATAACGGAGATAAAACACCTCAATTACTGGGAGCGCTTGAGGTTTCTAAACCTGTATTCCCTGGAACGCAGGAGGGAGAGATACATGATTATATACACCTGGAAAATCCTAGAGGGACTAGTACCAAACTTGCACACGAAAATCACTCACTACGAAAGCAAAAGACTTGGCAGACGATGCACCATCCCCCCAATGAAAAGCAGGGGTGTCACTAGCACGTTAAGAGACCATACAATAAGTGTCAGGGGCCCGAGACTGTTCAACTGCCTCCCAGCACACATAAGGGGGATTACCAACAGACCCCTGGCAGTCTTCAAGCTGGCACTGGACAAGCACCTAAAGTCAGTTCCTGATCAGCCGGGCTGTGGCTCGTACGTTGGTTTGCGTGCAGCCAGCAGCAACAGCCTGGTTGATCAGGCGCTGATCCACCAGGAGGCCTGGTCACAGACCGGGCCGCGGGGGCGTTGACCCCCGAAACTCTCTCCAGGTAAACTCCAGGTAAACATGTTACAATAATAAATTATTAGCATCTAAAAATAATAATATATATATCTATGCTAAAATAATAAATTATAAAAACATTTGTATAATAAATTATGATCAACTCCGTGTCCCACACGACACTTATAATGATGCTCTGTGTCTCACACGACACTTATAATGATGCTCTGTGTCTCACACGACACTTATAATGATGCTCTGTGTCTCACACGACACTTATAATGATGCTCTGTGTCTCACACGACACTTATAATGACGCTCTATGTCCCACACGACACTTATAATGATGCTCTGTGTCCCACACGACACTTATAATGATGCTCTGTGTCTCACACGACACTTATAATGACGCTCTGTGTCCCACATGACACTTATAATGATGCTCTGTGTCTCACACGACACTTATAATGACGCTCTGTGTCCCACACGACACTTATAATGACGCTCTGTGTCCCACACGACACTTATAATGACGCTCTGTGTCTCACACGACACTTATAATGACGCTCTGTGTCCCACTCGACACTTATAATGATGCTCTGTGTCTCACACGACACTTATAATGACGCTCTGTGTCCCACATGACACTTATAATGATGCTCTGTGTCTCACACGACACTTATAATGACGCTCTGTGTCCCACACGACACTTATAATGACGCTCTGTGTCCCACACGACACTTATAATGATGCTCTGTGTCTCACACGACACTTATAATGACGCTCTGTGTCCCACACGACACTTATAATGACGCTCTGTGTCCCACACGACACTTATAATGATGCTCTGTGTCTCACACGACACTTATAATGACGCTCTGTGTCTCACACGACACTTATAATGACGCTCTGTGTCCCACACGACACTTATAATGACGCTCTGTGTCCCACATGACACTTATAATGATGCTCTGTGTCTCACACGACACTTATAATGACGCTCTGTGTCCCACACGACACTTATAATGACGCTCTGTGTCCCACACGACACTTATAATGACGCTCTGTGTCTCACACGACACTTATAATGACGCTCTGTGTCCCACTCGACACTTATAATGACGCTCTGTGTCTCACACGACACTTATAATGACGCTCTGTGTCCCACATGACACTTATTCGAGTTGTGACACTCCTTCTCCACCGTGTCACTCGACACCCCTTTTCACCGTGTGATGACGCTCCTTCACAACCGTGTCCCTTGACACCCTTTTCTCTGTGTCACCAGACACTCCAGCTCTCTGTGTCACTTGACACCCTTGTCTCTGCGACACACTCACTATCGACGTAGCGTCTTTCGAGAGGCCAGTCACATGATACTATTCATTGTACACTACAACCAGGCCATCTTCAGTGTCACAAGACGCCCTTTTCTTCTCAGTGTTCCACTACGGTCCTGTAGCATATCTCAGTGTTCCACTCCATCATACTTGCTTAAGTGTCACACTACGGTCCTAGCCCAGTTCAGTGTAAAACTCCACTAAAACAGCAATGGTGGCAACAGTGTGGGAGCGTGGATTTAAGCTTTTTTAAGGGTATTTCAAGACGTTACCTGGAGTTTACCTGGAGAGAGTTTCGGGGGTCAATGCCCCCGCGGCCCGGTCTGTGACCAGGCCTCCTGGTGGATCAGCGCCTGATCAACCAGGCTGTTGCTGCTGGCTGCACGCAAACCAACGTACGAGCCACAGCCCGGCTGATCAGGAACTGACTTTAGGTGCTTGTCCAGTGCCAGCTTGAAGACTGCCAGGGGTCTTTTGGTAATCCCCCTTATGTGTGCTGGGAGGCAGTTGAACAGTCTCGGGCCCCTGACACTTATTGTATGGTCTCTTAACGTGCTAGTGACACCCCTGCTTTTCATTGGGGGGATGGTGCATCGTCTGCCAAGTCTTTTGCTTTCGTAGTGAGTGATTTTCGTGTGCAAGTTCGGTACTAGTCCCTCTAGGATTTTCCAGGTGTATATAATCATGTATCTCTCCCTCCTGCGTTCCAGGGAATACAGGTTTAGAAACCTCAAGCGCTCCCAGTAATTGAGGTGTTTTATCTCCGTTATGCGCGCCGTGAAAGTTCTCTGTACATTTTCTAGGTCGGCAATTTCACCTGCCTTGAAAGGTGCTGTTAGAGTGCAGCAATATTCCAGCCTAGATAGAACAAGTGACCTGAAGAGTGTCATCATGGGCTTGGCCTCCCTAGTTTTGAAGGTTCTCATTATCCATCCTGTCATTTTTCTAGCAGATGCGATTGATACAATGTTATGGTCCTTGAAGGTGAGATCCTCCGACATAATCACTCCCTGGTCTTTGACGTTGGTGTTTCGCTCTATTTTGTGGCCAGAATTTGTTTTGTACTCTGATGAAGATTTAATTTCCTCATGTTTACCATATCTGAGTAATTGAAATTTCTCATCGTTGAACTTCATATTGTTTTCTGCAGCCCACTGAAAGATTTGGTTGATGTCCGCCTGGAGCCTTGCAGTGTCTGCAATGGAAGACACTGTCATGCAGATTCGGGTGTCATCTGCAAAGGAAGACACGGTGTTGTGGCTGACATCCTTGTCTATGTCGGATATGAGGATGAGGAACAAGATGGGAGCTAGTACTGTGCCTTGTGGAACAGAGCTTTTCACCGTAGCTGCCTCGGACTTTACTCTGTTGACGACTACTCTCTGTGTTCTGTTAGTGAGGAAATTATAGATCCATCGACCAACTTTTCCTGTTATTCCTTTAGCGCGCATTTTGTGCGCTATTACGCCATGGTCACACTTGTCGAAGGCTTTTGCAAAGTCTGTATATATTACATCTGCATTCTTTTTGTCTTCTAGTGCATTTAGGACCTTGTCGTAGTGATCCAGTAGTTGAGACAGACAGGAGCGACCTGTTCTAAACCCATGTTGCCCTGGGTTGTGTAACTGATGGGTTTCTAGATGGGTGGTGATCTTGCTTCTTAGGACCCTTTCAAAGATTTTTATGATATGGGATGTTAGTGCTATTGGTCTGTAGTTCTTTGCTGTTGCTTTACTGCCCCCTTTGTGGAGTGGGGCTATGTCTGTTGTTTTTAGTAACTGAGGGACGACCCCCGTGTCCATGCTCCCTCTCCATAGGATGGAAAAGGCTCGTGATAGGGGCTTCTTGCGTTAGAAGACTGTTTGTGAGTAGCCGGCGGGTCAAAAGGTGAACCGTCTCACCCATCTCCAACTACTCACTCCCCTCACAACCTCCACCCTGTACTCCAGCCTGCAAGCCTGTTGCAGCCGTTTTTCAAGCTTCCTGGCTTAGTTCGTGTGCTAATTGCTTCAATCTCCGAGGGGTTGACCCGGATTTTGCAATTAAGCCAGTCAGTAAGCCGGACTGTGGAAGTGAACGCTAGTCAGCCTGCCTCAGCCTACCATCCAGCCTGTCTCCTGTCATCCACCTCCTGTCATCCACATGCTGTGTACATCGTTACCCGTCTTCCAGTCAGCCATTCTCGTGGGTTAAGCCAGTCAGCCAACCCAGCTTCTAACCCAGCTAAGAGAGAGAAGTAAGCCACGCAAGTTTCTCTGAAGTATTGTTTCATGTATCGCTTTGTGCTCCCAGTTGGATGCTAAGAGTGATTTTCACCATTCCTGTGGCATAGAGTGGCTTACAAGCCACCTTCGTGAGTGAGTGAAGTGTGTGGCAGTGAGAGAGCACAGGGCCAGCTTGTTCTGTTGCCCCCACCACCACCCGCCACCACGACCACCAGCCACCCACCTCATCTACCTGTGGCTGTTTTCACCCTTGTATCGGGTCCTAATACTGATTTGGCTCACATAATTGGTCAAGAGATTGTAGCTGAGCGCCAACGATAAAGCCAGTTATGTGAGTTCACCGAGAAAGCGCATTTCTTCCGACAACAGTGAGTGTAGGAGGCGTCAGTCATCACCGCGCAGGGCAACCTTCGACAACCTACCCTTGTCACCATCACCGTCGACCACTCCAGACTCCAGTGATAATTTTCTGTTTAGAGACATTTTTCTTGCATTTAAAGACATTTGCGTGTGTGAGACATTTATAGTGAATTTCTTGTGTACTCTAAGCCTTGTGTTTTCAGTGTAGACTCAGTGTTTCTTTGACTCATTATTTTTTGCAATATTTTTCAGTGTTATCGCTCATCTTATATTTTTTTTATCTGTTTTTTTTATGCTACTCTCTGTCTGTAGTAAGTATTATTGTGTAGTGTACCAGTCAGTCACTCCGTGTGAAGCGATTCATTTTTTTTTCTTGTATTCTTTCAGCATTGTATTCTCCAGTATTTGTCATTGTAGTTCATGCAGTGATATTCACCCCAATATACCAAATTATCCATTTATTTCTATGTGTACCTTTTTTTTCGTATGCCAGCAGTGTCTCATTCCTCTAATTTTTTCGCAGACTTGTGTACCATTATTTTTGCCAGCAAATTTTTGTCGTATCAGTCACAGCAAGATTTTGTTGTAAGAATATACTAAAATAATGAATACGTGATTATGTGTTGTGTGCCCCGCCACTTGTAAGTGTTACACTTGCCTCACCACTTGTAAGTGTTACACTTGCCTCACCACTTGTAAGTGTTACACTTGCCTCACTTGTAAGTGTTACACTTCCAGTTTTGTTTCTTGTTTTATTTTTATTCATATTGTTCATATTTCTTTGAACAAATTCACTCTTAGTGTAATTTCAATTTCTTTTTAACGTAAAGTGTTTTCTTTACTCTGTTTGAGTAAATTGTTTTGTCTAATTTACAATTAAGAGTTAAAGTGTTCAATCAGTTTTTCTTCATATTTTTATTTTATTATTTAACCTGAATTTTCCCAGTGTAACTTCATTGCTGCAGTGATTTATTTTGTTGCACTTGTTCTGCAGTGAATTATTTTGTTGAACTTGTTCTGCAGTGAATTATTTTCTTTTATTGATATTTGTATGCATTATTATTCTCAGTTTATTATTGCATCTTGTTTTTCATTTTATTGATTTTCCTGATGTTGTCTTTGCATTATATTTTAATTTTGTTTATGCATTCTTAGAAAATATTTAAATTTCCCAGTTATCTCTCGTTGCATACAATTTAGTAATTTTATTTTATACTTTTTACATTGATTTCAAATTTTTTTTTATCACTTCTATTGTGTAATCTCAATGTTGAGTTTCATTCGATGAGTTTCATTCTTTGAGTTTCATTCGATGAGTTGTGTTATATTATATCTTGTATTGCATTACAGTTTCAGTTACGTAAGCTTCCATTCCAATATTCTACTTATGTATGTTATAATGTTCAATTGTTGTGTACTTTGACATTGTATAGAATCAGCCCAAGCCGTATACCTGCCATCTCTAGTTTGTATTAGTTGTATGTCGGGACGACATATGTTAGCGTCGCCGAGCTCTCAGTAGTAGTACCAGTTCCTAGTAACCAGTTACCAGTAACCAGTGTACCAGTAGATGACTCACTACCAACCGTCTCTGCATGAATCACTGTCTGTATTCATATTGCTGCTGACCACAGCAGTATTTCAAACACCCCCTCACATATGGGTACTGGGGTTAGGCAGTCTTACGAGTGAGAGCAAGGAGGCAGGTCACGGTTGTTTGGCGCTTCCCACACTATCCGTAATATACGTACTACCAGCCTATGTGAGTATTTCTTTACCCTATCCACGTGTTCGAACCCCACATGATAACTCGACACCCTTTTCGCCGTGTGATGACGCTCCTTCACAACCGTGTCCCTTGACACCCTTTTCTCTGTGTCACCAGACACTCCAGCTCTCTGTGTCACACGACACCCTTTTCTCTGCATCATCCACACCCTTTCTTGACTGTCACACTTGACACCCTTGTCTCTGCGACACACTCACTATCGACGTAGCGTCTTTCGAGAGGCCAGTCACATGATACTATTCATTGTACACTACAACCAGGCCATCTTCAGTGTCACAAGACGCCCTTTTCTTCTCAGTGTTCCACTACGGTCCTGTAGCATATCTCAGTGTTCCACTCCATCATACTTGCTTAAGTGTCACACTACGGTCCTAGCCCAGTTCAGTGTAACACTCCAACCTTTTCTTCATGTAATGTCCCACTAAAACAGCATCCGATGACTCCGGCCCACAGTTGACCAGCGTAGGCGGTGAGTCCGCAGACATCACCGGTAGTCCTGTAAATACTCTTCAAGGCCGGTAGAAGTACACCGTAAGATGGTCTGGTGAGTACTATCTACCGCCTTCAAGACCAATTGACACACCGCAAGGCGGTCCGATGAATTACTAGCAGAACACCATGCTGCAAGCTCACTGAGTGCGGCCGTCAAGTAACTGAGGCCATCAGACTCAGTGAGCTGCAGTGAGCGGCTCTTCTAAAATCAGTAGAAGCCAGTAGAATACCAGAAGATGGGCAGGAGAATACTCTCCACTGCCAGTAGATTTATACTGTAAGGTGTTCTGGTAATTACTGCTGCGGATGCATACCGTGAGGTGTTCAGGTACTTACTGCTTACATGCGTAAGGTGAGGTGTTCAGGTACTTACTGCTTACATGCGTACCGTGAGGTGTTCAGGTACTTACTGCTCTAAGGCCGGATCAGCAGTCCCCACAATGGGTTTGATGACTTACCCAGTGGTACTGCCGGCAGGCAGGTTAACTATTTAACCACTAGTTTGGTAGGGGGCCGCAACAGAAGGTGACATATTAGAGGTGACACAGGTGACATAGTGAGAGTGTAACATAGTGAAGGTGGCATATAGTGTAAATTGAAGCTGTATAGTGTAGTCTGAAGCTGTATAGTGTAGTTTGGTGTTGTATAGTGTAGTTTGTTGTAGAGTGTAGCTTAGTGTTGTATAGTGTAGCTTAGTGTTGTGTAGTGTTTACCTGGAGAGAGTTCCGGGGGTCAACGCCCCCGCGGCCCGGTCTGTGACCAGGCCTCCTGGTGGATCAGAGCCTGATCAACCAGGCTGTTACTGCTGGCTGCACACAAACCAACGTACGAGCCACAGCCCGGCTGATCAGGAACCGACTTTAGGTGCTTGTCCAGTGTAGTTTGGTGTTGTATAGTGTAGTTTGGTGTTGTATAGTGTAGTTTGGTGTTGTATTGTGTAGTTTAGTGTTGTATAATGTAGTTTGGTGTAGTATAGTGTAGTTTGGTGTTGTATAGTGTAGTTTGTTGTATAGTGTAGTTTGGTGTTGTATTGTGTAGTTTGATGTTGTATAGTGTAGTTTGGTGTAGTGTAGTTTGTTGTATAGTGTAGTTTAATGTTGTATACTGTAGTTTGATGTTGCATAATGTAGTCTGATGTTGTATAGTGTAGCTTAGTGTTGTATAACGTAGTTTAATGTTGTATACTGTAGTTTGTTGTATAGTGTAGTTTGGTGTTGTATAGTGTAGTTTGGTGTTGTATAGTGTAATTTAGTGTTGTATAGTGTAGTTTATTGTATAGATTATATTGTTTCAGACTACGGAACAATGCTCTTCTCCAGACTGAGGGACTGACCACCTCAAAACTTTAAGGGTGATGGACTGATTACATCGTCTTCAAGTCTCTTCTGCTTCTATCAACTTTTCTGTACTCGACTGAAGAAGCCTACTGTGTAGGCGAAACGTTTCGAAATAAAGATACCTAACTGTTGCATATGTGTCTTACCTAACAATCTGTCGGTATTTTATACCATTTTAATGTTCATAGTGTAATTTGTTGTATAGTGTAGTTTAGTGTTGTATAGTGTGGTTTAGTGTTGTATAGTGTAGTTTAGTGTTGTATAGTGTAGTTTGGTGTTGTATAGTGCAGTTTAGTGTTGTATAGCATAGTTTTCAGTATAGTGTAGTTTGGTGCAGTATAGTGTAGTTTTTTTGTTGTATTGTGTAGTTTAGTGTTGTATAGTGTAGTTTTTAGTATAGTGTGGTTTCTAGTATAGTGTAGTTTGGTGTAGTATAGTATAGTATACAGGTGGCCCTCCACATTCGCGAAGGTTAGGGGATCAAGAACCTCACAAATCTTGAAAATTTGTGAATGTTTGGTGTGCACATATGATGTAGGGAAATATAATAATACTGTACTGTTGTGTTCACGAATGTTTTGATGTTCAAATATATTGTGAGGAAATATAATACTAACAGCATTTACTTAGCCTAGCAATACTGCTTCCTTAACCTATTGAACCACGAACAATCATAAAACACATGAAAACATCGTAAAATATTGTATGTACGTACATGTTATGGTTTAATAACAGAAAACGAACAGACAAAACACTCACCACTCGTAAGGTTATGCAGACGAACTCTTGAAGACTTGTGGTGACGATGACAATGACGATGATAGCCATGTAGTTACTGATGACAGTTGAATGGAGGTGATATATGGAGTGTAACTACACTGTGGTTTTGTTTACATTAAATAATTTTCCAATGGCAGAATTGCTCAAATAACCTGCCCTACACTTGTCTAGCAATTTCACCTTCTCCTCCAGATTCATGACTTTCTTTGAGCACTTAGGGGTTGGCTCATCAATAGCAGTTGCTGCTCGCTTAGGGGCCATACTTGCACCACCACACAAACACACATGTACGGTAGGACACGAACAGTAACTGGACAATAACCGAGTGAGTGGCGGACTGGCGGGCTGCCGGTTGAGGGGGTAAGAGGGAGGCTAGTAGGGACATGGTGGGAAGCGTTTTCCCGTACTTTTTCCCACATTTGTTTGGTAAATATGATTGGGCAGCTGGGCATTCGCAAATGTTCGAAGCTCGTGGAGGGCTAGCAGTAGTGTAGTTTGGTGTAGTATAATGTACAGTGGACCCCTGGTTATCGGTCAGTTTGGTTATCGGCGGGGTTTTCGGCACTCAGTTATCTGCCGTTCACTCGGTTATCGGCCGTTTTGGACGCGTCTATCCCCGGCTGGGGCAGCTTGTGCTTCAGTTTGGCTTTGTCTCTCGGTGGCTGATGAAGCGTTTGCTCATACATCCAAATATTTCGCTTGTTTACCATTGTTTTTAGTGGTTTTTCTTGCAGTGCAACTGTGAAATAAGTAACCAAGGCTCCAAAGAAAGTTCCTAGTCAAGTTCCTGTGGTAAAGAAAGTGAGAAACACCATGGAATTTAAGCGTGAAGTGATAGAAAAATTTGAGAGTGGTATGAAGGTGGTGGAACTTGCCAGGATGTACAGCAAGAATAAATCAACAATTACATCCATCCTGGCAAAGAAAGAACAAATCAAAGATGCTAATGTTGCAAAAGGAGTAGCTTTTCTAACTAGACAAAGGACACCGATAATTGAAGAGATGGAAAAGTCATGATTATTGTGGATTAAGGAAAAAGAATTAGTGAGAGACAGTGTAGTGGAGTCGATCATTTGTGAGATGGCAAAGCAGTTGCATGAGGATCTTGCAAAGAAAATGACTGGAACAAGTGCTGCAGTTTGTGAATCTAGGGCCAGCAAAGGATGGTTTGATGGATTTAAGAAGCATAGTGGCATACACAGCGTTGTAAGGCATGGTGAGGCTGCAAGTTCTGACAAATGTGCGGCTGAAAAGTATGTTCATGAATTCCAGGACTATGTAAAGGCTGAAGGAGTTAAACTCCAACAAGTTTTCAATTGTGACAAAACAGGCCTGTTTTGGAAGAAAATGTCAAACAGGACCTACATTACCCACTTCAGGGAAATCTTAAAGAGACGCCAGAAACAGAGCACTCTCGACATGTATTTTTTTGTGAGACAGGGGTTCAGTGACTCTCAAGCTGGTTCTACTGGCATTAAAAGACAGAGAAGGGAAGTAACTCAGAGAAGACATAGCTACCTAGTCTTCATGGAGGGGGATTCCCCTTCCAAACACTAACTCCTCCCTCTTTCCTCCTCCCTATCTTCCAGAAGCCAGCATTGGCCTTCAATAAAGGTATGTAATACACCTACCATCCGACGTACGACCGAGTTAGGTTCCGAGAAACCGGTCGTAAGTCGAACTTTACTCCTGAATATCAACAAAACATTTTTGTAATGACTTTATTTTATTGTTTTATTTTGGTATTTCATGTTTTACTTTACTTTTTATGTTGTTAGTACTGTATTTTATACTGTAAGGTTTAGGATAAACACTGTGTACAACACAAATAGTTGTTTATTTCCCAGAAATTTGGCATAAAAAACACGGTCGTAAGTCGAGTGGTCATAAGTCGAGCAGGTCGTAAGTCGGATGGTAGGTGTATTTACATAATTGTAAAAAAAAATTTTTTTGTGGATATTTTTGTTTGGAACGAATTCATTTTATTTCCATTAATTCTTATGAGAAATATTAATTCGGTTATCAGCCATTTCGGTTATCGGCTGACCTTCAGGAACGGATTACGGCCGATAACCGGGGGTCCACTGTACCTGGAAGTGATGATGTCTAAGGGTTTCACTTTCAAAGATCACAACAATGTATCTACCACATCTGCTAGGAAAATGATAGGATGGATAACAAGAACCATGAAAACTAGAGATGACAATCTTATGATGATTCTCTTCAAATCACTTGTTCTCTCTAGGCTGGAATATTGCTGCATATTAATGGCCACTTTCAAGGCATGCAAAATTGCAGATCTGGAGAACATACAGAGAGCTTTCACGGCACCTATAGGTATGACAAGTACCTAAATTATTGGGAATGGTTGAAGTCCCTTGATTTGTATTCCCTGGAACACAGGCAAGATACATGATAACATACACTTGGAAAATCCCTACAAAAGCAGAAGACTTTGCAGGCGGCGCAACATCCCCCATCGAAAAGCAGGGATGCAATGAGTACACTAAGAGACAACACAATAAGTGTCAGGGGCCCAAGACTGTTCAACTGTCTCCCAACATACTAAAGGATTACCAATACACCCCTGGCTGTTTTCAAGAAGGCATTTGAGAGGTACCTACAGTCAGAACCTGACCAGCCATGCTGTAGTTTGTACATCAGTTTACATGAAGCCAGCAGCAACAGCCTGGCTGATCAGGCCCTGATCCATCATGAGGCCTAGTCACAGATCGGGCCATGGGGGCATTGACCTCTGAAACCCACTGCAGGTATATTTCAGGACAAGAGTCTTGTGTCAAAAGGTCATCATTAACACAGACAGCTATCTGGACAAGTCTTGTGTAGGAAGAATAAAATATCACGGCATAAAGTAAAAATATATATTTACGTTCTATAATTCCTCAGGTTTGTTGTGAAGATGTTTACGATAGTTAGAAAGTCACACATTATTTAAAAAAAGTTAATTTAGTAATAATTTTTTAATTTGCCAATTTGTAAAAATATTTTATATACTAGTTGTTACTGTAAATGTAAATATTTGAATGTAAATTAAAAAAATATTTCCATTCTTGTAGCAAAAATGAAATTAGTTGATCTCTAATCCTATAAAATGTTCTCTGTGTATGTAGATTTATTAGAGTCGTGTACACCATTTACATTTTATTATACTTATCACATCATATATGGACTTCGAGGTTCGGAAAGTTTTCAGTTAAGTAGTCCAAGATCCAGAGGTCACAACAATGACAATAAAGCATATGTATATATACACATACACATGCACGTGCACACACACACATATGCACACATACATGCACACACACATGCACATGTGTATGCTCTGCTATCTTCATATTTTCATCCATGTCACTGTTTTAAAAACAAAAATATCATATACAGTACTTTACTGTACAAGATCATTATTCAAGGGTTTTGCTTTCACAAATTTACTTTACATTTCAATGCTTTACCTGCAACTAGGTTTACAGATATTCAACCCACATATAGTATATACACAAGCTTGCTTCCCAGTACCATGGCTTATTATGGTGTTGTCTAAAAGCTTGTCTTTGAGAACTATAATTTATCTATGGTATTACCATGTTATTTGCAAAATTGGCTTCCAGCACAAGACTTGCATATGTAACCATGATTTTATTCATGAGCTTGGCTCTCAGAACTATGATTTGTGTATTCACATTTAGTTCTGTTAGATGATGTATTTGTACTACAGTTGACTGTTAAGACTATGGTAGGGTACCAAAGGAGGTACAGAATGCATCCCCATTCTCCCACTGAAATATACAATAAGTTCGGTATCCACAAATTCATCTTCCTTGATTTCGTGTAATTTCTCATTCCTGGCAGACACTCTCTGCCATATACTTCTATACAAATAATAAGTAAAAACTTACGAATATTAAGAAAAAATTCTAATGGGATCAAGCTTAGATATCACTCATCTTCATACAAGCACTTAGACCTCATAGTCAAACTTAGGTATTATCACTCTCATCTTCATACATGTCTAGAACTCAAGTCAAACTTAAGTATTACCACTCTAATCTTTGTACATGAATCTTCAAGTGAGTCATCTGACTACATTGTTTGCATGGAGTGTCAACATGATGGTATGCAAAATAATTAGCCAACAAGTAAATATTATACAGTTGCCATTCACATTATCTCACAATTTTGTATTTCATTAAAATCTTGTAGGGAACTACATGCCAATATTTTTTCCCCCCAATGAACCAGCCATATTCCAACGAGGCAGGAGGACTTAAAAAGAAAAACAAAAGTTTTCCTTTTTAAATTTAGTAATTTATAGAGGAGAAAGGGTTACTAGGCCCTTGCTCCTGGCATTTTAGTCGCCTCTTATGACAAGCATTACATGCCAATGTGGCATCTATTATTTTATAAAGTTTCTATTGCTTATTCATATTTTCATAAACTTTATAGGTTCAGGTGGAAAATATTACAACCTAACATCATTTCTTCTCATACAGGATATAACAAAATTTTTTGGGGCTGGTTTTCTAATGGAAGCTGTTCTGCTCTCATTATGCAGTCTGCCTTAAATATAACCACAGTAGAAAGTCATAATTCGAGATTTCTGGACTATTAGATCTACCTTATTACTGCACAAAGCAAATATTATATACTGAATCACTTAATTCTAGCACCATATATAATACATTATCTTTACCTTTACTTACATACAGAGACAAGATATGTACAGGTATATACACACACTGGTTAAAGAGTAGTTTTTTGTGAAATTAAAGTGGTAAAAATTTTCATGTATTTAAAATATTATTTAAACAATACAAAAATGCTTCTGCTTTCTTGCTGATTCTAGCCATTTTTTCCAGCATATCACTGATATATATTGAATTTTACTCACTCTCAATACACTTATATTATTATGAACAGTGTTTCACCACTTTAATATTAAACACATTCCAAGTCATTCACTGAATCACAAAATGCTTGAAACACAACATAGGTTTATATGAGCAAATTTTTCTGTCTATAGCTAAACATATTATACAACTTTTCACTGTACCATTCAAGTAGGGAATGCAATAGGCTACAACTAACTTTAACACTATAAATATTTGCATGTTATGAGCCTTCAGCCTTGCCTACTCTCTGGCCGAGTTTTTGGCCTGCAGTGTTTTCACGGAGTGGCAGAGGCCAGATATGGATGTGTTGCCATGTTCTGTAAGTCAGGCTGTCGCGCACGTATTTACTTCTGAAGAAACGTAGTCCTGTTAGGAGCTCCACATCTCTTACAGTGGTTAAGTGATACTGTAAGTACTCAGTATCATTCTGTAAAGCACAAAATTTAACAAAGATGAATCTATGAACAAAATAAATATATTACTCCTACTTCTCCGAGGCTATGTGATCCACTAGAGGTGGCCATCATCTCAAATATATAAATGCACTGAAACTCACAAATCAACAGAGACAGTCTCTAATTTCAGTCTATCCCCTTCTATCTTTAATTTTTTTTTTCCTCAACAGCTGTTTCTCACTAAGGCAGGGTGACTCAAAGAAAAAAAACACATTCACCATCATTCATTCATTTTCTGTCTTTTTAGAAGTGTGCTGACATCATGATTCATATTACGCCCCAATGGGAACATCCTCACCCTTCTATCAGAGTGTAGGCACTGCCATTTCCACCCCCAGGACTCAAGTCTGGGTAACTATCATATATGAAACCCTTCATAAAAGTTGCTGTATCTCTTTAAATATTGGTCTAATTTGGTTGTCTAAACAGGAAAATATTTGAGAATATTACATGCACTAAGCACATTTAAAACAAAGTCAGAAGGCTAGTTTTAAATTTAGGAGTTGTGCTCAAAAAATCACATAAACAACTGATGCCATGAATTCTGGGTATGACTACATAACAATACAAATACAAAACCAAATTCTCAGATTTATACAAAAATGTTTTTTTATCCTTTTGTATATTTACTAATGTACTTTTCAGCCTTATGATACTGCATGCAAGAGACAGATTTTCATATCTACTGAAATATTAAGAATTTTCATCATATTCTTGCTTGCTTTAAAACAAGATTTTATTTCATTCAGTGTGACAGTATAATACTAAATACAGCAAACAATGTTGAGAGATATAATGTTTAAACAGTGCTGCATAATGAGAAGACTGTAAAATAAATTGCTCTTACTTTAAATATATGTCAAGAACAACTGAAAATGGATTAACTGAATCTCACCATAAGACAATTGTCATGTATTTCTGTGTTGGGGAAAACAAAAGACAGGACATCTTGTGGGTCTCCTGAGCATGAGGTTGTCGATGTATTGGTACACAGAGTGACCACAAAGAAATAGTCACTGGGCACTAGAGGCTTCACTGTATTTCTGGAAAATGATAGTTATTATTATTATTCTTATTTTTTTTAATATGCTGGCCATCTCCCACCAAGGCAGGGTGACCCGAAAAAGGAAGAAACACTTTCATCATCATTCACACATAATCACTGTTTTTGCAGAGGCACCCAGATACCACAGTTTAGATGTCACTCCAAAGAGCCAATATCCCAAACCTCTCCTTTAAAGTGCAGGCACTGTACTTCCCACTTCCAGGATTCAAGTCTGGTTAACCGGTTTCACCTGAATCCCTTCACAAAATATTACCCTGCTCACACTCCAACAGCTCGTCAGGTTCCAAAAACCAATAGTCTCCACTCACTCCTATCTAACATGCTGAACTCTTTCTGAGGAAAATCCCAGTGTAGGGATCAAAATATTCAGAATTTTGTTTCTTGTCTATTTTCAAATTTTTTTTAGTGATACAAAAATAAATGTACTTATGTTATGCAGGGTTCTGCATGACATCGTAATGTACATATAGTGGAGAAGTGTGCCATAATAGTATGAATATTATAGTTGTAAAGAATAATTTTATAATTGATAATGTGCATTTCGGGGTACTGTAAAGTACTCTAACTGTAATTATAAAGAAATTCTGTTAATGATTTATTTTCCAAGGATGTTTGGGTACGCGGAGTAAGTGTGGGTTGGGGGAGTCACGTGACGTTAGCATGGTGTGTAGAGGCTGGCGTCGGAGATGCTGTGTATTTAAGATAAGTTTGTAGTTGTGCACTCATTTTGTTTATCCAACTCAAGCCATAGGCTCTCATATGGCTTACCTGTATGTTCACTCAGGCTTTGACATGGTCAGGGTGCTGTGGGAGGAGTGAGGAAATAAGAAATGAGGTTGGGAGTGGAGTAAAGTGGGCCTGGTGCTGACGAGGCATAGGTGTTATGGTGGCTGGACCTCAAGCCAGCTGCTGCTTGTGTACCCTCATTTGGGCGTTTAGGATTAAGGTGTTTCTGTTATGTTATGGTGACTAAATAGATATATTTTCCTAATTGGGATTTTTTGCCTAACCCTCTGGTACCCAACCCCTTTAAGTACACATATTAGTTTAGCGCTTTCTGTTTTGACTGTGATAGCCCTGGGTGGCTGATTTGGGCTTGAGATGTGTGTAACTTTTACCTTTGCCCTTAGACCAGGCTCAAGCCCCCAGCTATCCCACATTTTTGCATAACAACTTACAGTGTATGTGCCACAGGATCTTGGTGACCATCCAGATCATAATCAAAAACAGGACCATGTACAATATTCAGAACGCCCATTGTAGAGGCCCAGAATCTTATAGCATTAACCATTGCTGCATGAGCTCCCACTTTGTAGCCAATCTTCACTGGTGCCAGGTTAGATAGAAGATGACCTTCACTGATCAGAAGCTCATCTGTCTCCATTTCTGAAAAGGAGACATGGTATACAGTACTCTATTTTTATTTATTAAAGGAGACATACGCTGTACTCTGTTTTTATTTATTGACCCTTTGAGGGTCGACAGGCCCTCTCCGAGACTCGTTCTCAGGGTCGGCCAAATTTAAAAGAAAAAAAAAAAAAATTCTTATGAAAAGATAGAGAATGTTTTCCCGATCATAATGACACCAAAAGTATGACATTTGATGGAAAACTTACGGAATTATGCTCTTGCGAAGTTTGCGGTCTCGGCGATGCTTACGCATAAGCGATTTTGCCCACTTTGAGCCCCATTTTCGGCCAATTCCACTGTACTAGTCGACAAAAAACATGACTATTTCGCTAGAACTCCATTTTTTTTATCGAATGTGTGCAAGAAACCACCCATTTACCAATTTCAACTATCCAGTACAGTGGTCAGAATTTAGCAATTTTGCCAATTTCACACAAATTTCAAAAGATGCCAATTTCCGAATAGGGTCCAGAATAAACAAGAAAGACATTCCTGGCACTAAAATGACATTTCCTTTGTTCATTAGTTATGTCTCAAGGCCCCTCTTACATTCTTTTGCTTTCCACTTTGAATTTTTATTCTCACAAAAAATAGATGATTTACTGTTATGCAGACTACTGCATTAGTGTAAAAAATGGTATAAATAATATTGGTGCACTTGCGAAAGAATATTGGACTCACCAGTTGATGTGTATTGGACACTTGGCATGATTTGTTTACTTTTGAACTTCGGTAAAAATCGAACATTTCTGCTTCTTTGAGCTCAATTTCAAGGTACTTTTCATTGTAAAATCAATCAAAATCATCTCAATTTCCATTCTATAAAATGAGACCAAGAAAACTAGAATACAACAATCAATACCATACGAAAATACAGTGCAAAGTCGCTGTTTTATTCCAAAAAAACGGTCAAAGTTTTTTTTTTCTCATTATGCACTGTGTGCTGCAGGATTTTTTTTATACTGTGCACACTGACCACATAGACCCATTCTTTCATATGTAGGCCTACCAGCTTTCTCCCACTAGATTTGAGGGCGCTAGAATTTAGGCGTACTAGTACGTCAAAAACCTTGGGTCGTAAGCCATACTAGTACGGCTGAAACCCTCAAAGGGTTAAAGGAGACATACGCTGTACTCTATTTTTTATTAACGGAGACATGATATGCAGTATTCTTTTTGTTATTAAAGGAGACATGATATACAGTACTCTATTTTTTTTATTAAACACTAATCTGAACCAGGATATGTAAACTCAAAATCAAACAATTGGATTAAAAAGAATTACTCTAAAAATTTTTTTTTTTATCACACCGGCCGATTCCCACCAAGGCAGGGTGGCCCGAAAAAGAAAAACTTTCACCATCATTCACTCCATCACTGTCTTGCCAGAAGGGTGCTTTACACTACAGTTTTTAAACTGCAACATTAACACCCCTCCTTCAGAGTGCAGGCACTGTACTTCCCATCTCCAGGACTCAAGTCCGGCCTGCCGGTTTCCCTGAATCCCTTCATAAATGTTACTTTGCTCACACTCCAACAGCACGTCAAGTATTAAAAACCATTTGTCTCCATTCACTCCTATCAAACACGCTCAAGCATGCCTGCTGGAAGTCCAAGCCCCTCGCACACAAAACCTCCTTTACCCCCTCCCTCCAACCCTTCCTAGGCCGACCCCTACCCCGCCTTCCTTCCACTACAGACTGATACACTCTTGAAGTCATTCTGTTTCGCTCCATTCTCTCTACATGTCCGAACCACCTCAACAACCCTTCCTCAGCCCTCTGGACAACAGTTTTGGTAATCCCGCACCTCCTCCTAACTTCCAAACTACGAATTCTCTGCATTATATTCACACCACACATTGCCCTCAGACATGACATCTCCACTGCCTACAGCCTTCTCCTCGCTGCAACATTCATCACCCACGCTTCACACCCATATAAGAGCGTTGGTAAAACTATACTCTCATACATTCCCCTCTTTGCCTCCAAGGACAAAGTTCTTTGTCTCCACAGACTCCTAAGTGCACCACTCACTCTTTTTCCCTCATCAATTCTATGATTCACCTCATCTTTCATAGACCCATCCGCTGACACGTCCACTCCCAAATATCTGAATACGTTCACCTCCTCCATACTCTCTCCCTCCAATCTGATATTCAATCTTTCATCACCTAATCTTTTTGTTATCCTCATAACCTTACTCTTTCCTGTATTCACCTTTAATTTTCTTCTTTTGCACACCCTACCAAATTCATCCACCAATCTCTGCAACTTCTCTTCAGAATCTCCCAAGAGCACAGTGTCATCAGCAAAGAGCAGCTGTGACAACTCCCACTTTGTGTGTGATTCTTTATCTTTTAACTCCACGCCTCTTGCCAAGACCCTCGCATTTACTTCTCTTACAACCCCATCTATAAATATATTAAACAACCACGGTGACATCACACATCCTTGTCTAAGGCCTACTTTTACTGGGAAAAAATTTCCCTCTTTCCTACATACTCTAACTTGAGCCTCACTATCCTCGTAAAAACTCTTCACTGCTTTCAGTAACCTACCTCCTACACCATACACTTGCAACATCTGCCACATTGCCCCCCTATCCACCCTGTCATACGCCTTTTCCAAATCCATAAATGCCACAAAGACCTCTTTAGCCTTATCTAAATACTGTTCACTTATATGTTTCACTGTAAACACCTGGTCCACACACCCCCTACCTTTCCTAAAGCCTCCTTGTTCATCTGCTATCCTATTCTCCGTCTTACTCTTAATTCTTTCAATTATAACTCTACCATACACTTTACCAGGTACACTCAACAGACTTATCCCCCTATAATTTTTGCACTCTCTTTTATCCCCTTTGCCTTTATACTCTAAAAATGTTGAGGCAAAAAGAATTGAGAGCATTAAAAAAATGGTATTGAAGGTATATGCAGGCAAACCACCAGATTTACAAGCTTTGTAATTCACATGCTTCAATTACCCAATGTTTTTACTGAAGTGGTCCTCGATTAAAACACTATTTAAAGACAGTGTTTCTGAAACACAAAAATAAGCCATCTGAAACAAGATTTATTGTAAAGACAAAATTTAGTGGTATTCTGAATTCTGAATTTGCAAGGGCCTAGGAACCTAACTCTTGTGAGACTGGTGGTTTGGTTAAACAGCATATCTTTTGGGGGAGGTTAACTCAAGGCCACAATATAATTCTTTGATAACCTGCTGCACTATAATAAAAAATTTATTATTTGTGCTATGGAAGGTCAGATCCACTTATATCCTGATGCAATTTAAATAAAATCAGTTCATCTCAAAAATGAAAAACACTAGCTTAATAACAGCATGAGCAACAGCAGCAGGGTGCTAAATAATTGCAATAAAGAAGTAACTCATGAACTGACCTCTGTTCATACTATCCTCTTTGATTAACAATGATGCTTGAAAAATTGATATGAAAAGGAGAAGAAATGTACAGTAGTAAAGAAATCAGATTATGTGCTAAACCCTAATCAGGCCACAAAAATTACTTTTATAAGTTCAAACCTTTCTTTACAACTTTACAAGAGTGCTTATCAAGACTAGCAAAGAATGCAAGGGAATAGCTACAATATTCTTATGTGCTGCATGCATAAATAAAAGATTCTCCATGGACAAAATATGCTATGATAGAGATGCATGTTTGAGGTACTCTCTTCAAAAATGCTGCAGAAAATGCAATCCCACACATCTAGAAATTTGATTATACAAATGGTAATTCCATATATAAGAAAATGTCTCCTCATATTTAATAATAATAATAATAATAATAATAATAATTTTATTTTAGCATGATACATGTTTGTACAAAGGAGTATAACAATTGGGTATACATGCCAAAAGTCCCTTTATATGCAGAGCATTTCGTGGAAACCCTGTGTCTCTGAAACAACTGCCAACTACTGATACAGTAGGTTGCTAATGCAAGAGCATCCAACATACAAACATCTGCACTTCCAATCAGCGTACTTTCTAACTAATTAATTACTTATGAATGGCACTCTGCAGATATGATTATTGCAAATATTTAATTTTTTTTTTTTAGATTTTTTTAACAAATGCATTAATAATTTCTGTAAGTTTATTTAATGCATGTGTGGATATTTCATATTTATTTGGAGAAGTAACACACAAATAACACACGTAGGAGAGGGAAGCTTATGACAAGTGTTTTGGTCCAAATAGGACCATTTACAAGTCACATTAAGTTATATGCTTGTCTCCTATGTGTGGATTATTTATGTATTGTTCCCATCACGGTATTGTGCCTTTTTGTTTTTTATTTGGAGGAGATTAGAAAAGAAATGTAGATTATACACTAACTACAGTTTTGTTAAGGCAAATTATTGAAAAATTCTAATTTTTTTACAAATGAGCTGATATCAGTTTATGTACCATTTGTTTGTTTTATGCATGTGTGGAGAGTTTATATTTGTTTGGTAGAGATTAGCGAAGATCTGTAGATGTAATATTTCTGATATTCTGTTGGTCAGTACAGCTATCCATGTCTGGTACCTACCAGTGGCTGTTGAGTGGGGAAGGATGGAAGGATGGTTGGGATGCCAGGAAGTCTCATGAGGAGACCCCATATCCTGGTTGGTGCTCATTGCAAGGAAGATGGGTAAAAGGGCAGGTGACCCACCTCTTCATCCTCTCTCTACCCTAGCTTGGCTTACTGTACTCACACCACAACCCTCTCTTCCTGCACAATTAAACTCTGCCATTTTCCCATACCACACGTCCAGACACCCGATATGCTCATATTAAAAGTGAGTGAGAGGATAGAGAGCATATATAAAGTGTGTTGTGTTAGATGGGAGAGTGGGAGGGAGAGAATATGAGAGAGGTAACAGAAGCAAGGGGAGAAAGAGGAATGATAGAAGAAGGGACTCTCCTGAATACTATACATTATTAATTTCATTATTAAAAAGAAAGCAGAAATTGAATATTATGGCTTGGGAATACATCTCCGATTATAACATGGGAAAATAAGCTCAGAGCTCCAAACACTCGAGTAATGAATAATTTATGAGAATGCATCAGGGTGCATCCATACAGCTTCAAATATTCTGATGTTGCCTTGAAAGAAAATTAAGGAAACTTTAGTTTTACTCTTCACCTCATGATGTAGTATTATATAGCTAACCTTCAGGAAACAGTTGAATGAGTGTAATATTATTAGCAAGGTATGCTTCTGTAGACAACATCCTTTGACACTGGTCTTCAGGAAGTCGATCTAATCTCAGATCTGCCTCCCAGCAAGGAGGAGGTTTCTCATCCACTATGCGAACATCCTGTTAAGCCATGCAGAATACAGTATTAATAAAAGAATAAAAAGTATATATTGTAATACAGCAGTTTATAATAATAATATTAACAGAAAACTTAAAAAAAAAAAAAAGAATAAAATTAGCAATAACTCACTTCTGGCTTTATTTCTATTTCTTCTGGTATGTGCGGTTTCTCCTTCTCCGTTAGAGAAATTGTTTGACTGTTCACAGTGAAGCTCACCCACACTCCCAGGTTCAAGGTTTCATGCAAACCTAATCAAAAATAGGTATTGGGCTCCTTTTGTAAGCAAGTTACAATAAACTTAGTAGGTACAGTACTTTGCTAAGCTTTATGTCATATTTCTTTGTAAAGAATTAAATAAAGTTTTATTAAAATGCCTAAATCTACTTTGTGCAAAAATGAAAATGGTAAATGGGCTGAGCTATTGTGCAAAAAATCAACTACTGTACTTAGCAGTGAAAACAATAGCATTTTAGTGCAAGAAAAACAGCTAAGGAATAAGTAATGGTGAATTTACAACCTTATAGTACTCTTTATCATGAACAGTGAATTTGTTAATCTTGAGTCACCCTACCAAGGTGGGAAACTGCAGATTTTGTTTTTTAATACATGGGCTATTTTCTACCAAGACAGGATGATTCAATGAAGGAAAACAACCACCATTCATTTCCTAGCTGTCTTAACAAAGAAGCATAAATCTCACAATTCAATGTCCTTTTGGGATAATGTCACTAGTAGGGTGCCATAAGGATCAGCACTTGCCTTGATAATGTTTCTAAATTATAAAAATTATTTGCCAGAAAGAATGAAAAGTTATGTGAACAAGCAAACATATCAGCAGATGATTCAAAGATCCTATCCAAAATCAGCGATATAAATGACTGTACAGTATTCTTGCAGGAAGACCTGGGTAAATTAAGGAAGTGGAATGACAGACTGCATGTAAAAAATATGGAGACAGGCTAGAAAAAGTCCAAAGATGAGCTATGAAATGGCTCACAGGCCTAGTAAAAAAAAAAAGGTTATCAAGTTAGAAGGATTAGACATGCTCTTCCTCTTCAAGGGGGGCTCCTTGGCGTGGTGAAGAGGCTCTTGGTCTGAGGAATTAGACCTATCGGTCTTCTTCCTCAGACCGAACCTAATTACCCCCCAATCTCCCCTCCCCTATCCCATCCTCCCCATCCTCCCCTTTTTCCTTTCCTCCTCCTCCTCCCCACTCCTCCCTTTTGCCCTTCCTCTTTTTGTCCTTTGGGATTTCTCCCACAGGCACGCTAGTTCCTAGGTAGAGGAAAGGACACCGGGGTCGATCCCATTCCGTTGAGGTTTCTTGGCGGTGGCGTAGTTTGCCGTGGAATCTGGATTGCCTAGGGATGTCCCGATCCCTCTCCGGTATCCCGGAGTAGCTTTGGGTGTCTTTTGGGCGACGGGTGTATCTCTGGAAGCCACCTTTCGGATTCCGGGGGTGGTGGCTGAAGGAGGTATGCTTTGTGGCGGATATCCGGCCGCCCTCTCTTTTGTCCACCGAGGTAGCTCGGCAGATGTGAGGTTGCTATCCCAGATTGCTGGTTTACTGGCATGAAGGGTAGGGTATGGCACGGGTTCCATGCTGCATCTGCGCTACTAGCGGTGTCGAGTCCTCTTGGGCGCGGAGGGAGATTTCTGGCCCTTTCATTCCTCCTAGGAACTATCCCTCCCCGGTCCCCCCTTTTTTTTTCTTTTTTTTATTTTTATTTTCTTTTCTTCTTTCTTTTTTTTTTCTTAAAAACAAAAAGAAAGAAGTAACCTAACCATGGCAGCCCTAGTCCATGAACCTGGTACCCCCGGGCCCCTTCTTGATACCGCACCCCGTTCTGACCCCGCCTCGTCTTTGGACCACTCTTCAGACATTCCTCATGCCTCTGTACCTATTGCCGGTGCTGTTTCCTCACCTGCTTCAGGTGCTGAGGCCTCGACTGACTCCTTCGATTTATCAGACCTTCGCTCTCCTCTGACTATGCTTCCGGCCTCTCCCTCTACGGTGCGGCAATTTTCAAATCGCCGACCCGTTCCACGTCGGACCAACTCTGGTCCCACGCCTAAACGTCAACGACAATTACCTGCTGATGATACTTCTCCACCTTCACCTTCTCGTTCTTCTCAGAAAAGATCGACACGTCCTTCACTACCTTTCCACGCTCAGTTTCAGACTGAACAGTGGACTAAATTCTTCACTTTACGACCAACTTCCTCTACTGCCTATCTTTCTGACCATAGTATTGGCAAGGCACTCCTACGCCATGTTGGTAAAGATATTTCTTTTCATGCTCTTAAGAGCGGTACGCGCATCATTACCGTACAGAATGCTACCCAGGCTCGTGAGCTCTCTCGTCTTTCCCATATAGATACTGTTCCTGTCACCCTTGAAAAACATCATTCCCTCAATTCTTGTAGTGGTACCGTTATTCTGCCCCATACCATAGTTCAACAAAATTTCCAGACATGTGGCACCGACATTCTAGAACAGCTGGAACTCCAAGATCTCCCAATCCTCAAGGTAGACACTTACGTTCTTCCTGCCCGTGGGCGGAGACGATACCCTAGCAATGTGGCTCGTTTAACTTTTGACAGCCGAGAACTCCCATCCTCAGTTTATATAGCAGGACATCGGTTACAAGTTCGAAAGGTGATCCCTACACCACAACAGTGTAGAAATTGCTGGCGATTTGGCCATCCAGCGAAATATTGCAGATCTATCGCCGAATGCCCAGTCTGTGGTGCCGATGACCATTCTAATACGTCTTGCAATCGATCTCCCTCTTGCCTTAACTGTCATGAGGCTCACCCTTCGTACTCTCGCCGTTGTCAGGTCTATTTAAACGAGCGGGAAATCCGTTACCTCAAAGAGACAGAAGGTCTCCCTTATGCCATGGCAGTTTCTCATCTCCGCCTCCAAGGGAGACTCCCACGTGTTTCTTATTCCCGTGTTTCAAAACGTCCCCCCACTTCTGGTATCCCATCTTCTACACCCACCTCTGTGGTTACCTCTCCCATAATCACTCCTGTATCTAATCCTTTTGCTGTCCTCGGCTCAGACGTCCCTACTTCAACGCCTCAGTCTAATCTCGCTTCTTCGAGTTCTCTCTTACAAGCCTCAGTATCGACGAGACCTCGTACGACACCTCTTCCCAATCGTCCCTCTACTTCTCAAAAGTCAAAAAAAGGTCCGGTAACACCTCCTACCCATCTTCCACCTCCTCATTTTACCCTCCCTGTCTCTGTCCCTAGTTCTTCCCCTCTCACTGGCTCAGTTACAAGTGCAGAGGTTCACCCTCCTCCTCGTAATGTACCTTCCTCCCCTGTTCCCTCCCAAGTTTCTTCCTCTTCTGCCACCTCCCAGGTTCCTGTCTCTTCTGTCCCCTGCCACGCTTCTCCAGTTCCCTCCACCCTTTCGCCCCCCCCTACCTTGGTACAGTCCAATACAGTTCCAATCTTTACTCATCCTCCCCCTACCATTCCCAATATTGTCTCCCATACGACATCTCTGAATTCTGAAACACTTGAAGCAATCTCTGAATATATTGCAGAGACCAAACCATCAATGGACACTGATCCACCTTCCGCTCTTTCTCTCTCCTCTGCTCCATCTGCGCAACTCCTTTCTTCACAGCGCACCGTTCCTTCGCTGCTTGAACATTTTCCACTGCCTCCGCATGTGGACTTTTCTAACCCTCCTAGTCCGTAGGAACCCTTACCTGCGGATTTCAAGTATCTTTATCATTGCCATTCATGGCCTTTTTACAGTGGAATATACGTGGCCTCAGGGGTAATCGGGGTGAGCTTCAGATGTTACTCTCCCAGTTTGCCCCTGTTGGTGTTTGCTTACAGGAACCAAAATTACACTCTGCTGTTATTTCTCACATCTCAGGCTATAATTTATTGTATTCTTCAGATCCTTTTCCTGATGGGACCTTTAATGAAAGTGCCCTTCTTCTCCGCACTGATATTCCGTACCATCAGCTATTTGTTCATACTTCGCTGCATTACACAGCAGCCCGTATCCACTTACATAGGTGGTATACGCTCTGTTCTTTATATCTCTCTCCTTCTCGGGCATTATCTATTCCGGATTTTGCCTTCCTTGTTTCGTCATTACCGCCACCAATTCTGTTACTTGGTGATTTTAATGCCCACCATTTCCTCTGGGGAGGGTCTCACTGTGATTCCCGTGGAATTCAGTTAGAGGCTTTTCTTGCCACCCACCCCCTCCATGTTTTAAATACAGGTACTCACACCCATTTTGATCCTCGGACTCATACTCTCTCTTGCATCGATCTCTCAGTTTGCTCTTCCTCCGCCGCATTAGACTTTACTTGGTCTGTTCTCCCGGACTTACATGACAGTGATCATTTCCCAATCATTCTTACTTCCCCTTCATATTCGCCACCTCTTCGCACCCCACGCTGGCAATTTAATCGGGCAAATTGGAACCTTTACTCACACCTGACTGTTTTTAAAGAGGTTCCTTCTTCGTCCTCCATCGATGAGCTTTTACACCTCTTCTCATCCTCCGTTTTCACCGCAGCTTCTCATTCTATACCCCAAACTTCGAGCAGGCATTCTCAGAAATGCGTGCCTTGGTGGTCTCCTGCTTGTGCTCGTGCAGTACGTTTGAAACGCGCTGCATGGGGCAGGTACCGGTACAATAGAACCACAGAGCGACTCCTTGATTTTAAACAGAAGCGTGCGATCGCTCGCCGTGTCATCCGTGACGCTAAACGCACTTGCTGGCGAGATTATGTCTCCACCATCACCTCTGCTTCCTCTATGAGTGCAGTCTGGAAAAAAGTACGAAAACTGAGTGGTAAATATTCTCCTGACCCGGCTCCTGTTCTGCGGGTTGCCGGTGTTGATATAGCAAACCCACTAGATGTTGCCAATGAAATTGGCAATCATCTGGTCCGTATTTCTCAGGGACTCCATCTATGCCCCTCATTTCTTTCCTCAAAGTCTGCCAGAGAGTTAGCACCCTTGGACTTTTCTTCTCTCAGAGAAGAACAGTATAATGTGCCTTTTACACTTCAAGAACTGGAGGCAACACTCTCAGCTTGTCGATCATCGGCAGCTGGGCCCGACGACATTCATATTCGTATGCTACAACATTTACATCAGTCAGCCCTTGCAGTCCTATTACGCCTTTACAATCTTATTTGGTCACAAGGAGTTCTTCCACAGCTGTGGAAATCCGCCATTGTTCTCCCTTTCCGCAAACCAGGCACTACGGGACATGAAACCTCCCACTATCGTCCCATTGCTCTTACCAGTGCAGTTTGCAAAGTAATGGAACGTCTAGTAAATAGACGTTTAGTGTGGTATTTAGAGACACACAACAGTCTCTCCACTCGTCAATATGGCTTTCGTAAGGGACGTTCTACCATAGACCCCTTACTGCGCTTGGATACGTATGTTCGTAATGCCTTTGCGAATAACCACTCAGTTATTGCCATATTTTTTGATCTTGAGAAGGCATATGACACAACTTGGAGGTATAATATTTTAGCCCAAGCCCACTCCTTAGGCCTTCGAGGCAATCTACCATCCTTCCTTAAGAACTTTTTAACTGACAGGCATTTCCGTGTTCGGGTTAATAATGTGCTCTCCCCGGACTTTATCCAAGCTGAAGGTGTCCCCCAGGGATGTGTTCTGAGCACAACACTTTTTCTCCTTGCTATTAATGATTTGGCCTCTAGTCTTCCATCAAATATTTGGTCATCACTCTATGTTGATGACTTCGCTATTGCCTGTGCAGGCGCTGACTGTCACCTCCTTACAGTTTCTCTCCAGCATGCAGTCGACCGTGTTTCCAATTGGGCCACCACACATGGGTTTAAATTTTCCAGCACTAAAACCCACCAAATCACTTTCACTAGACGCTCTGTCATCTCTGATCATCCTTTGTACCTCTATGGCTCACGTATCCCTGAACGTGATACAGTCAAGTTTCTGGGCCTCCTCTTTGATCGTAGGTTATCCTGGAAACCTCACATTACCTCTCTGAAGGCAACTTGTCACAGCCGGCTGAACCTTCTTAAAACCCTTGCTCATCTTTCGTGGGGAGCTGATCGTCGAACCCTCCTTCACCTACATTCCACCCTTATTTTATCGAAACTTGATTATGGTGACCAGATCTATTCAGCGGCATCTCCTGCTACTCTCTCTAGCCTTAACCCCATTCATCACCAAGGATTACGTTTATGCCTTGGTGCTTTTCGCTCTTCCCCTGTCGAAAGCCTCTATGCAGAAGCGAACGTTCCATCCTTATCCGATCGCCGTGATGCCCATTGCCTCCGCTACTATGTACGCTCTCATGATCTCTGCAATCCTTCCATTTATAGAATGGTCACTGATATTAGTAGACATTCTTTATTTGTTCGCCGCCCCTGCTTACTCCGTCCCTTCTCTCTTCGCCTTCATTCGCTCTTGTCTTCTCTTCAACTACCACCTTTCTATGTACATGTAGCATCACACTTTTCCCTACCCCCCTGGGAAGTTCCAGCTGTTCGAGTCTGTTCTTTCTCCCTCCCTTGCTCGAAAGCCCAACTGTCTACGGTCGCTTCCCGCTCTCTTTTTCTTGACCACTTTCACTCTCATTCTCATGCCATTGCTGTGTACACAGATGGCTCTAAGTCTTCTGACGGCGTAGGATTCGCAGCAGTGTTTCCGGACAGCGTCGTACAAGGGCATTTACTATCTTCAGCTAGTATTTTTACTGCTGAATTATATGCCATCCTTACAGCACTTATCCGTATTGCATCTATGCCTGTGTCATCATTTGTGGTTGTCTCAGACTCCCTTAGTGCTTTACAGGCTATACAAAAATTTGATACACCTCACCCCTTAGTCCTCCGTATCCAACTTTGGCTACGCCGCATCTTTACTAAGCATAAAGATATTGTTTTTTGTTGGGTCCCTGGTCATGTTGACGTACAGGGCAATGAACAGGCAGACACTGCTGCGCGGTCAGCAGTACATGACCTACCAGTTTCTTATAGAGGTATTCCATGTACGGACTATTTTGCTGTAATATCTTCCCACCTTCACACCCGTTGGCAACAACGTTGGTCTACTATGCTCGGCAACAAACTTCAGTCTATTAAACCGAGTATAGGTTACTGGCCGTCTTCTTATCACCAGTGTCGAGGTTGGGAGACTACTCTCTCCCGTCTTCGCATTGGCCATACTCGTCTTACTCATGGATATCTCATGGAGAGGCGTCTTGCTCCTCTCTGTGAGAATTGCCAAGCTCCATTATCAGTCAGCCACATTCTGTTGGACTGCCCACTTTATCAACGAGCACGCAGAATTTACCTCTGTCGTCGTCTTCGCCCCGCTGCTCTCTCTTTACCTTCCCTTCTCGCTGATGGACCCACCTTTCATCCGGACTCTCTCATTGACTTTTTGACAACGACTGACTTACTCCACAAATTTTGATACTTTCAGCCCTTTCTACTTGTATCTCTTGCTACCCTCTACCCCCGTACTATCCCCTGCCCCGCTGTTTTCTGTAACCTGCTGATCATCCCCCCTCCCTTCTGCCATCCAATTCCCTTGCTTCCTTCCCTACCCTGCAGCGCTGTATAGCCCTTGTGGCTTAGCGCTTCTTTTTGATTATAATAATAATAATAGACATGCTCTTATTGGCTCTGAGGTGAAGACAAGGTGGTGGGAGAAGTAATGGGAAGGGGTATAATGGGAAGGGAGTGATGGGAGGTGCAGTGGGATGGGGATTAATGGGAGAGGTAGTGGGATGGGGAGTGATGGGAGGTGTAATAGGAGGGGAGTGATGGGAAGGGTAGTGGGATGGGGAGTGATGGGGGCATTGTGAGATGGGCAGTGATGAGAGGGGGCATAGTGGGAGAGGGAAGAACAAGTGTTAACTAGGACACAATTTCACTATGTAGAAATTGACAGTTAGCAAGCTGTTGCCCCAATAAAAGCTTTCTTCTACAACATGTCTCTTTCACTAATGTCAGCAGTAAGTCACTTGGATCCTCTCACTGGTTGATGAGAGGAAAAGAGAAGACAAAATGATCATAATCATATCCTTGTATAAGATTATAAAAAGAAAATGAAAGATTAATAAGGAAAACTTTTGTAGCACCAGTAACAGGGAGAACAATAGTTCATAGCTCTGAACTAAGGGATACTAGAAAGTTCTATATAGACTGGCAGAATGTAGAAATGAGTTACAAGAGGATGCCGTACAGTTAATGCTACAACCACTGGTAACTTTAAAAACTTCACAATAGACTAAATACTGCATGAGGACAGGACACCATGATCCTGTAGCTACAAGAAAGGTAATCACAAATAGGTACTCTCATACTCATTACTTCACCCTACCTCATCTCCCTCCTGCAAGACCTCACCTTCTTTCTCTCATACAGATAACATGAAGCATGTGTTGTATCCTCTCATTTACACGCTCGCTTACCCATATGCCCTCTTGCTCACCCACATGCCCTCTCGCTCACCCACTCACCTCCACACTTACCCCACCAACTGTATTAGGAAACTTATGAAAAATCCAAGTAGTTTTAGACTGCTACATTTAACCCATGAGCTGCTACTCTATCACTGACAGAATATCACACAAAACTACCAAGAACTCCATGCTCCCCCAGGTCTCTACACCTTACAAGGGCTCAATACCTCCCAAAAATTATATTATTTCCAGTGGTTCAATGTTTCCAATACAGGTTAGGTGCTTTATAAGAATATAATAATAACAATAATTTCTTTGTTTAACTCAGTATTTGTTAGTCTCTTTAATATAAAAAATACAGGTTCCCAAACTAGACACTAAGGGAAGTCTTCTGTGACTCCAAGCCCCTAACTTTCTGTTTACAATTTTGCCATTCACAGGGATTTCATGGAACAGAACCATATGAATGATGAGAATTCACTATATATATATGTACAGGCAAGACCCGCTTTGTAGCGTTCCGCTAATACAGCAGCTTTCAATTATACCCATTCTTCATTTATTCAGATTTCCTACAATAAATACAGTATATTCACCATTCACTACAAGCCAAGAACGTAAATATTTTAAGGTAAGTAAGGTTCGTACTTATATGCATTTTTTAAACCTAGCTATATTGCTTAATAGAGTACAGTGGAACCCTGCTTTTCG
>NC_091328.1:8664520-8777020 GCF_038502225.1 Cherax quadricarinatus | reverse complement strand
TTGGGAAGATGGAAGGAATATTTTGAGGAATTGTTAAATGTTGATGAAGATAGGGAAGCTGTGATTTCGTGTATAGGGCAAGGAGGAATAACATCTTGTAGGAGTGAGGAAGAGCCAGTTGTGAGTGTGGGGGAAGTTCGTGAGGCAGTAGGTAAAATGAAAGGGGGTAAGGCAGCCGGGATTGATGGGATAAAGATAGAAATGTTAAAAGCAGGTGGGGATATAGTTTTGGAGTGGTTGGTGCAATTATTTAATAAATGTATGGAAGAGGGTAAGGTACCTAGGGATTGGCAGAGAGCATGCATAGTTCCTTTGTATAAAGGCAAAGGGGATAAAAGAGAGTGCAAAAATTATAGGGGGATAAGTCTGTTGAGTGTACCTGGTAAAGTGTATGGTAGAGTTATAATTGAAAGAATTAAGAGTAAGACGGAGAATAGGATAGCAGATGAACAAGGAGGCTTTAGGAAAGGTAGGGGGTGTGTGGACCAGGTGTTTACAGTGAAACATATAAGTGAACAGTATTTAGATAAGGCTAAAGAGGTCTTTGTGGCATTTATGGATTTGGAAAAGGCATATGACAGGGTGGATAGGGGGGCAATGTGGCAGATGTTGCAAGTGTATGGTGTAGGAGGTAGGTTACTGAAAGCAGTGAAGAGTTTTTACGAGGATAGTGAGGCTCAAGTTAGAGTATGTAGGAAAGAGGGAAATTTTTTCCCAGTAAAAGTAGGCCTTAGACAAGGATGTGTGATGTCACCGTGGTTGTTTAATATATTTATAGATGGGGTTGTAAGAGAAGTAAATGCGAGGGTCTTGGCAAGAGGCGTGGAGTTAAAAGATAAAGAATCACACACAAAGTGGGAGTTGTCACAGCTGCTCTTTGCTGATGACACTGTGCTCTTGGGAGATTCTGAAGAGAAGTTGCAGAGATTGGTGGATGAATTTGGTAGGGTGTGCAAAAGAAGAAAATTAAAGGTGAATACAGGAAAGAGTAAGGTTATGAGGATAACAAAAAGATTAGGTGATGAAAGATTGAATATCAGATTGGAGGGAGAGAGTATGGAGGAGGTGAACGTATTCAGATATTTGGGAGTGGACGTGTCAGCGGATGGGTCTTTGAAAGATGAGGTGAATCATAGAATTGATGAGGGAAAAAGAGTGGGTGGTGCACTTAGGAGTCTGTGGAGACAAAGAACTTTGTCCTTGGAGGCAAAGAGGGGAATGTATGAGAGTATAGTTTTACCAACGCTCTTATATGGGTGTGAAGCGTGGGTGATGAATGTTGCAGCGAGGAGAAGGCTGGAGGCAGTGGAGATGTCATGTCTGAGGGCAATGTGTGGTGTGAATATAATGCAGAGAATTCGTAGTTTGGAAGTTAGGAGGAGGTGCGGGATTACCAAAACTGTTGTCCAGAGGGCTGAGGAAGGGTTGTTGAGGTGGTTCGGACATGTAGAGAGAATGGAGCGAAACAGAATGACTTCAAGAGTGTATCAGTCTGTAGTGGAAGGAAGGCGGGGTAGGGGTCGGCCTAGGAAGGGTTGGAGGGAGGGGGTAAAGGAGGTTTTGTGTGCGAGGGGCTTGGACTTCCAGCAGGCATGCGTGAGCGTGTTTGATAGGAGTGAATGGAGACAAATGGTTTTTAATACTTGACGTGCTGTTGGAGTGTGAGCAAAGTAACATTTATGAAGGGATTCAGGGAAACCGGCAGGCCGGACTTGAGTCCTGGAGATGGGAAGTACAGTGCCTGCACTCTGAAGGAGGGGTGTTAATGTTGCAGTTTAAAAACTGTAGTGTAAAGCACCCTTCTGGCAAGACAGTGATGGAGTGAATGATGGTGAAAGTTTTTCTTTTTCGGGCCACCCTGCCTTGGTGGGAATCGGCCGGTGTGATAATATAAAAAAAAAATAATAATATATATATATATATATATATATATATATATATATGTTTTTTTTTTTTTTTTTTTTTTTTTTTTCAACAAGTCGGCCGTCTCCCACCGAGGCAGGGTGACCCAAAAAAGAAAGAAAATCCCCAAAAAGAAAATACTTTCATCATCATTCAACACTTTCACCACACTCGCACATTATCACTGTTTTTGCAGAGGTGCTCAGAATACAACAGTCTAGAAGCATACACATATAAAGATACACAACATATCCCTCCAAACTGCCAATATCCCAAACCCCTCCTTTAAAGTGCAGGCATTGTACTTCCCATTTCCAGGACTCAAGTCCGACTATATGAAAATAACCGGTTTCCCTGAATCCCTTCACTAAATATTACCCTGCTCACACTCCAACAGATCGTCAGGTCCCAAGTATCATTCGTCTCCATTCACTCCTATCTAACACGCTCACGCACGCTTGCTGGAAGTCCAAGCCCCTTACCCACAAAACCTCCTTTACCCCCTCTCTCCAACCCTTTCGAGGACGACCCCTACCCCGCCTTCCTTCCCCTATAGATTTATATGCTTTCCATGTCATTCTACTTTGATCCATTCTCTCTAAATGACCAAACCACCTCAACAAACCCTCTTCTGCCCTCTGACTAATACTTTTATTAACTCCACACCTTCTCCTAATTTCCACACTCCGAATTTTCTGCATAATATTTACACCACACATTGCCCTTAAACAGGACATCTCCACTGCCTCCAACCGTCTCCTCGCTGCTGCATTTACCACCCAAGCTTCACACCCATATAAGAGTGTTGGTACTACTATACTTTCATACATTCCCTTCTTTGCCTCCATAGATAACATTTTTTGACTCCACATATACCTCAACGCACCACTCACCTTTTTTCCCTCATCAATTCTATGATTAACCTCATCCTTCATAAATCCATCCGCCGACACGTCAACTCCCAAGTATCTGAAAACATTCACTTCTTCCATACTCCTCCTCCCCAATTTGATATCCAATTTTTCTTTATCTAAATCATTTGACACTCTCATCACCTTACTCTTTTCTATGTTCACTTTCAACTTTCTACCTTTACACACATTCCCAAACTCATCCACTAACCTTTGCAATTTTTCTTTAGAATCTCCCATAAGCACAGTATCATCAGCAAAAAGTAACTGTGTCAATTCCCATTTTGAATTTGATTTCCCATAATTTAATCCCACCCCTCTCCCAAACACCCTAGCATTTACTTCCTTAACAACCCCATCTATAAATATATTAAACAACCATGGTGACATTACACATCCCTGTCTAAGACCTACTTTTACCGGGAAGTATTCTCCCTCTCTTCTACACACCCTAACCTGAGCCTCACTATCCTCATAAAAACTCTTTACAGCATTTAATAACTTACCACCTATTCCATATACTTGCAACATCTGCCACATTGCTCCTCTATCCACTCTATCATATGCCTTTTCTAAATCCATAAATGCAATAAAAACTTCCCTATCTTTATCTAAATACTGTTCACATATATGCTTCAATGTAAACACCTGATCTACACATCCCCTACCCACTCTAAAACCTCCTTGCTCGTCCGCAATCCTACATTCTGTCTTACCTCTAATTCTTTCAATTATAACCCTACCGTACACTTTTCCTGGTATACTCAGTAAGCTTATTCCTCTATAATTTTTACAGTCTCTTTTGTCCCCTTTCCCTTTATATAAAGGGACTATACATGCTCTCTGCCAATCCCTAGGTACCTTCCCCTCTTTCATACATTTATTAAACAAAAGTACCAACCACTCCAACACTATATCCCCCCCTGCTTTTAACATTTCTGTCATGATCCCATCAGTTCCAGCTGCTTTACCCCCTTTCATTTTACGTAATGCCTCACGTACCTCCCCCACACTTACATTCTGCTCTTCTTCATTCCTAAAAGATGGTATACCTCCCTGACCAGTGCATGAAATTACTGCCTCTGTTTCTTCCTTAACATTTAAAAGTTCCTCAAAATATTCTCGCCATCTACCCAATACCCCCATCTCCCCATCTACTAACTCCCCTACTCTGTTTTTAACTGACAAATCCATATTTTCCCTAGGCTTTCTTAACTTGTTTAACTCACTCCAAAATTTTTTCTTATTTTCATTAAAATTTCTTGACAGTGCCTCTCCCACTCTATCATCTGCTCTCCTTTTGCACTCTCTCACCACTCTCTTTACCTTTCTTTTACTCTCCATATACTCTGCTCTTCTTATAACACTTCTGCTTTGTAAAAACCTCTCATAAGCTACCTTTTTCTCTTTTATCACACCCTTTACTTCATCATTCCACCAATCACTCCTCTTTCCTCCTGCCCCCACCCTCCTATAACCACAAACTTCTGCCCCACATTCTAATACTGCATTTTTAAAACTATTCCAACCCTCTTCAACCCCCCCACTACTCATCTTTGCACTAGCCCACCTTTCTGCCAATAGTCGCTTATATCTCACCCGAACTTCCTCCTCCCTTAGTTTATACACTTTCACCTCCCTCTTACTTGTTGTTTCCACCTTCCTCTTTTCCCATCTACCTCTTACTCTAACTGTAGCTACAACTAAATAATGATCCGATATATCAGTTGCCCCTCTATAAACATGTACATCCTGGAGCCTACCCATCAACCTTTTATCCACCAATACATAATCTAATAAACTACTTTCATTACGTGCTACATCATACCTTGTATATTTATTTATCCTCTTTTTCATAAAATATGTATTACTTATTACCAAATTTCTTTCTACACATAGCTCAATTAAAGGCTCCCCATTTACATTTACCCCTGGCACCCCAAATTTACCTACTACTCCTTCCATAACATTTTTACCCACTTTAGCATTGAAATCCCCAACCACCATTACTCTCACACTTGATTCAAAACTCCCCACGCATTCACTCAACATTTCCCAAAATCTCTCTCTCTCCTCTACACTTCTCTCTTCTCCAGGTGCATACACGCTTATTATAACCCACTTTTCACATCCAATCTTTATTTTACTCCACATAATCCTTGAATTAATACATTTATAGTCCCTCTTTTCCTGCCATAGCTTATCCTTCAACATTATTGCTACTCCTTCTTTAGCTCTAACTCTATTTGAAACCCCTGACCTAATCCCATTTATTCCTCTCCACTGAAACTCTCCCACCCCCTTCAGCTTTGTTTCACTTAAAGCCAGGACATCCAGCTTCTTCTCATTCATAACATCCACAATCATCTCTTTCTTATCATCTGCACAACATCCACGCACATTCAGACTTCCCACTTTGACAATTTTCTTCTTCTTATTCTTTTTAGTAATCTTTACAGGAAAAGGGGTTACTAGCCCATTGTTCCCGGCATTTTAGTTGACTTTTACAACACGCATGGCTTACGGAGGAAAGATTCTTATTCCACTTCCCCAAATCATCAACTTATGTTAAAATAAAAATGAAGTTAAAAACAGAGGTTATCTCAAAATAAATAAATAAATAAATAAATAAATAAATAAATAAATAAATAAATAAATAAATATATAAATATATAAATATATATATATATATATATATATATATATATATATATATATATATATATATATATATATATATATATATATATATATATATATATATATATATATATATATATATAAAATCATCAACTTATGTTAAAATAAAAATGAAGTTAAAAACAGAGGTTATCTCAAAATAAATAAATAATATATATATATATATATATATATATATATATATATATATATATATATATATATATATATATATATATATATATATATATATATATATATATATATATATATATATATATATATATATATATATATATGATACAAGGGAAAACCATATAAAGATTAGAGCAAGAAAATTTGGGAGAAAGCTTAAAAGCACATAGAAACACTATACAATGAAAAAAAGAAGAGAAATGAAAAAAGATAGTGCCCATAATTTTCAATGTTATAATAAGCTTAAACTGTAAAATCTTATGTGGTCAGAGGATATATTATTGAGTACAACTATATTCAATGGCTAAAAATAACTAGAAGGCATAGTTGAATGGAAAAAAAAAAACACTATTCATTTTTAACTCTTTCACTGTCGTGACCCCCAAAAGTAAAAGTGCTGACTGAGTTGTGATTTTTTAAAAAAAATATATTAATTAAATCTTCTGAAATGGTAGATAATTTTTTTTTTTCTGAAAGTAATGTCATTAAAAATGTAAAATCTGATGAAAAACTTAAGAAATTATACAGGAGCAAGGTTGGCATTCTGGGATCAATTTACACATCAGTGTTTTCACCTAAATTCAGTGCAATTTTAAGCCAGTTACATTGTTCAATTCAACCAAATTTCTAAATATTTTGCTAGTATGGCTTCTATTCAATTGCTTGGGTACAAAAACTACCTATTCATCTATAAGAACTACCCTATAATGGGCACAGAAGTTGGTAGTATGGCAATTTTACACATAATTCAACACATTATAATTTAAAAACAGAGTCCAAAATGAACACTGTGGGCATTTCACCCACTAAAGCAACCTTCCCTCTGTTCATTAATCACATTCCCAGGTCTTTCCTATATTACACTTGCCCTCCATCTTGAATACATTGTCACACAAAATACTGAAGCTTTACCCTACTTCTCGGATTAATAAAATATAACCAAGAATGATTGGTCATAGTTTAGGCCATAGTTACAGTGAGGCACTTCTCCCAGTGTAAATATTTGGAGTTCTCTTGCCTATGCAGCCAAGACAGGCAAACCTTCCCTAGGTCACACTGATCTCTGAGCCCTCTCATTTGTGGATCATCCTCATCTTCATCTGGGATTATGCCTGTTTTCTTGCCTGCTCATATTTGTTCTAGTACATGGTGTGCATGCGATAGGGCAGTGCTGCTTTGCCCTTGCAGGATGTCATTACTGCAGACTGCTGCTTTGTAGTGCCAGCTTTGATGAGGGCCAAGTACTGAGTCTCTCTCCAACACATCAACCAGTATACTTTTGAACAGTCCAGTAAGTCACCTCATTCTTTATGCCTGACTCCATGGGTTCAGACTTCAATCAATGACTACTTCCTCTGTCTGTTAGGTGATGGCAGCAAGAGTCTAGCTGGACACCTGCAGCCCCAATTGCAGAACAACATGCTTTGAGCTATAAAAAATGTACTTCTGCTTAAGGGGGTAAGACAAAAGTTTCTAATGCTTCCCCCAACTCTTTCATTTCAATTGCCAACTACTGAAAACTGTGCTGAAATACTGCAAATTAATGCCAAGAAATGTGCATTAAAAACAAGCTTAGACTGAGTCCCATCAAGGAGCACGATCACAGGACTGGAGTTGAAGGACAGAGGATGTGTGCAAGTACAAGCTGTGCTATAAATGTGACTCAGTAAGGTGAGTATTAATGTAAATAGTATTAGTGTGAATGAGATATGACATTCTAGGTGGGTCCCCTGGGAACCCTTACATAAATATACATAGGCTTCAAAACATGCTATTATACATACACAGCATGCCACAACTTTGCTACTTACTGTAACTTCTTGTGTTTTGTCAAGAAAACACTTGCATGGCTTCTCTGTGGCACCAGTTTCTCCTGTCTCTCCTTCTACTTTATTATTTTGTGATATTTTCTCAGGTAGAGCCTTAACAACTTCAGGCAAGAGCTTTTGTAACACGTCCGAAGGAGCTACATGAGGAACCTGACGCAGCAAGTGGTCCAGACTCCCAGAAGTTCCTGTGAGATGATCATACATATATTTACCAAAATTAATTGATTTATGAATTCAGAAACAAATAATCATAAAATATTTTCTTACAAAGAGATTAACTATATGATTTAAAAATACAGTGCATGTATATACATAGGCAGGTGCAGTCTACCTGAATTTTATATACATACACTATTCTGTGTACCAAGAGCCATAATTTGTGATATTACATGACTTTAATAACATCTGAAGCTCATTATCATTTAAAAAAATTTCTTCAAGGAGGTTTTTTTTCCATATTTATAGACTTCTCTTTTTTTGCATGATGTTTCTGCATATTACATCGACTGGTGATGAAAAATTATGTTAAAATTATAATAAAAATACCGAGCCTCATCTCAAAATTCCATTTAAAAGCTAAGAGCTCTGATTTTATAGTTTGTCAGGATGGGAATTTATCGATGTTAGTGGACTAGTTAGCAGAAGGATGAAGGGACAAACTAAAAGTCTAAAAATATTAGGCCACTTCTGCTTTTAAACTGGCAGAGAAATACAAGTACTGTACTTGAATATGAATGTCACTTATATTACTAAACTGGAAAAAACATACAAGTGAACATAGTCATGCTTTAATCTAATGTGATTGCTCATTAATCTACTATAAAAGTCAACTGTAGGTTACTATTGCAGTTTGCTACATTCAGCATCGTACAGAGGAACTTTCAAATTATGGCTCATATAAACCAATATTCTTACCATTGTTTTCTGCAGGAGTAATGTGGATTAACTCACACATAAAATTGTATAGTTCAACATTCCTGAAGCTGTGAGTTGTATAATTCACCTTCAAATCAGGACCAAATCCTATGAAAGTAGCCTGTAAATATATAATTAATAAATGTTTTCTACCTTCAAGTTTGATAGTTAATAGGTTTGAATGACATAATGCATACAATATTGAAAAAGACACATTGAAAGCAAACTTTTATTGGGACATAATAGAGGTGAAACACAATAAAATCTTGTTTTACGTGTTTCTCAATACTGGTAGTTCATATAGTAATCCCAAAGTGGATATTTATTAAATTATTTTATGACAACTCAAAACATAAACCTGCTTTAACAGAACATATCCTGAAGGAAGTGCAGTGTGGGATTTTAATGCAACCCATAAGACTGAAAAACCTGCACATTACCACTGAATGTTAAAATGAAATGAGAACTTGTGGACCTTAACAATGCCTGAACAAGGCTGTAGAAAGATCACCACAACTCCAGTCTATTGTTTAACTACATTCCCAACAGCACTCGTGGCTAGTGTAATGTTAATTTATTATACTTTTTGCCTCTGTGCAAGATGCAAATCTTGCAACTGTATGATGATAATTCAAATCCAACACTACCCCATCTTTTCAATTTGATATGTCATATTAGTGTGAGATGTCAGTTGTACATAACAACACAGTAAATTTTAAAGGGATTAGACATTAGTGCATAAAAAAAAAATAAGTAAATTATTAAAACTTATTTTAAAAATATAATTATGAAAATTATAGCAATGTTGGAAGAGCTTCATATGTATGACTTTCCTCTGAATGTGGATAAAGGCTCATTAGACATTAAGACTGTCAAAAAAAAAAAAAAAAAAACCCACCTGCATAGATGGTTCAAGGTTGTTGAATCCATGTTCACCATTCTTGCAGTAGTTTTGAGAGTTGGTCACTACACGTGTATCTGGTTTGGTATCCAGAATCACATTCTCAATATTTGCATTATTGGTATAGTGATATCTATTGGGTAAGAAAAATGAAAAGTTACACCCATTGATATTTACTTTAGTAACACATCAAAAATGACAAGAACTGGTCTTTTTTGAAAAGTTAATTTTTGGCTTCTACCAAGAAGTTAATATGCTACTTTATATATTGTAAACATATTAATAATATAATATACGAGGACTGAAAGCAGGCTTGAAAAAACTACATGCCTTTAAATTAATTATTATACAGTGTCACATTAAAAGAACCACTAGGCAGGCAAAATAATTAAAGATTACTCCTAAGCTGCACAATGTGGCTTGTCACCAACTATATGCATTGCCAAGGCCTTTGGGCTCAACATACTGCCAAACAAAACACTGTGTACAGTAACTGTACCATATACGTATAATAATACATATAACTCATGGAGTGTGAGCAGAGTAATATTTTGATGAAGGGATTCAAGAAAACTGGTGAGCCGGACTTGAGTCCTGGAGGTGGGAAGTACAATGCCTGCACTTTAAAGGAGGGGGTTTGGGATATTGGCTGTTTGGAGTGACGTCTAAACTGTCATATCTGCGCACCTCTGCAAAGAGAGTGATTATGTGTGAATGATGGTGAAACTGTTGAATGATGGTGAAAGTGCTTCTTTCCTTTTTGGGTCACCCTGCCTCGGTGGGAGACGGCCGATGAGTTAAAAATAAAAAATTGAGCACTTGTTGGAAGAAATTTTAGCTAATGTAAGAGAAAGTGAAGAAGGAAAAAAGATAAATTAGCATAAGACTGTGAGGCAGAGAATACCATAAAGAAGTTAGCTAATGTAAGACAAAGTGAAGAAGGAAGATAGATAAATTAGCATAAGAATGTGAGGCAGAGAATACCATAAAGAAGTGGCATATATTTAAAAATGTAGTGTCAAAGCATATGCAGGAGAGGTTAATAGCAATGATGCCAGATAGGGTAAGTAAAATGCTTCATTTGGCAGAATTTTACTTGCCAAATGCAGCAGAATTTTACTTGCCAAATTCCAGCTGGATTTGGGGAATCAAGTTGGAATTTGCTATGCCTATTTTCTACCTAATTTTTACCATTCCTAGTGAGGAAAAGGTCTGGATGCTTAATTAAGTCCTCATTTACCTCAGATAACCAAATGTTGCATTACTGTTGTGATGGTGGTGGGGCAGGTACTAGCAGTGAACTACACAGCCCAGTTGTCAACCTACTTCCTGCACTCACATCTTTCTCAGAGATACCATACTTCATCAGCGGGCACTGTTTAGTTAGGTCCTTAAACATTTTTTCATTGAGACAAAACTAGGGACAGTGAGGTGAGTGTTGTCGTTGATAAGGATATGCTTGAGCACCACCGTCCTCAGCAGTTCTGTTAAGCCTATGGTGTGTACAGAATTACTTGCATTTAGATATTAGTACTGTACATGCATGGATATCAAATTGGGGAGGAGGAGTATGGAAGAAGTGAATGTTTTCAGATACTTGGGAGTTGACGTGTCGGCGGATGGATTTATGAAGGATGAGGTTAATCATAGAATTGATGAGAGAAAAAAGGTGAGTGGTGCGTTGAGGTATATGTGGAGTCAAAAAACTTTATCTATGGAGGCAAAGAATGGAATGTATGAAAGTATAGTAGTACCAACACTCTTATATGGGTGTGAAGCTTGGGTGGTAAATGCAGCAGCGAGGAGACGGTTGGAGGCAGTGGAGATGTCCTGTCTAAGGGCAATGTGTGGTGTAAATATTATGCAGAAAATTCGGAGTGTGGAAATTAGGAAAAGGTGTGGAGTTAATAAAAGTATTAGTCATTTGGCAGAAGAGGGGTTGTTGAGGTGGTTTGGTCATTTAGAGAGAATGGATCAAAGTAGAATGACATGGAAAGCATATAAATCTATAGGGGAAGGAAGGCGAGGTAGGGGTGGTCCTTGAAAGGGTTGGAGAGAGGGGGTAAAGGAGGTTTTGTGGGCGAGGGGCTTGGACTTCCAGCAAGCGTGCATGAGCGTGTTAGATAGGAGTGAATGGAGACGAATGGTACTTGGGACCTGATGATCTGTTGGAGTGTGAGCAGGGTAATATTTAGTGAAGGGATTCAGGGAAACCGGTTATTTTCATATAGTCGGACATGAGTCCTGGAAATGGGAAGTACAATGCCTGCACTTTAAAGGAGGGGTTTGGGATATTGGCAGTTTGGAGGGATATGTTGTGTATCTTTATATGTGTATGCTTCTAAACTGTTGTATTCTGAGCACCTCTGCAAAAACAGTGATAATGTGTGAGTGTGGTGAAAGTGTTGAATGATGATGAAAGTATTTTCTTTTTTGGGTCACCCTGCCTCGGTGGGAGACGGCCGACTTGTTGAAAAAAAAAAAAAAATATGTGCATCAGGGCTCCTATATGTAAAAGAAATGAGGAAGATGAGTCAGTGGTTAAGAGATAAAGTGTGATGAAAATTAAATTATTGGACATGCTTTCTTGTGGAGACACAGCTATATTATTTAGAAGATAACATGGTGGTAATAAATTAACAGCTCACTACAGGCACTGTATGACCCCTACAGGTTGTTACGCATTTTCCCTTAATAGAATAATAATAACAGTGCACTGCATTGAGAAAAACGAGGAAAAGATTAGATACAGTGTGGCAACCAGTCATCATGATGGTTCTAAAGTGCTTTAAACTGTCCATTACATTTAACAAAGTGAAAATGAAATAAGGACAAAATGTATAAATTGGTGACATGTATCACAAGTCTCCCATTATAATAATTCAATTATATATGATAAAGTAAAGTTGCTGCATGGTAGTTTTGCACACAGCAGTAATGAAACCAGTAGCATTCACACAGACCATGACCAGATCGAGGCTGCATCCTGACCTGGTCGTGGACACACTGACAGTTGCTGATCACCAGCCAGGCCAAGATTATCCTCATTAACTCAGGAAGATCCGAGATGATGAAGAATATAGTCAACAGCAGGTCTAAAGTCTTGAGGTTATTGGTCTCTTCTGGAAGATGATGCTCAAAAGAACGTTTTGTTTCAGTGACGAAAAATCAGCTTTTGACTTAGGCAGCTAAGGAGAGGCTGACTCCTTCTGTACAAATACCTCAGAGACCAGTTAGTGATGAAAATATCCAAAAATACTGTAGCTTGTTATTCAGAATTGCTTGTTATTAAGCAATTTTGGATATTTTCATCACTATCTGGTCTCTGGATATTAACCATAGCACATAAGAGGAATACTAGTGATAGTGGAGGTGCTAAGAATAAGTGTGAATCTATGTGAAGAAAAGGTAGAGCCTCTGCAACAATGCTGCATTTTTGGAAAGCTTTAAAAAGCACTACTGGCTTTATAATACTTTATAAAATTTTCCTAGTTATATCCATAAAGTACTGTAGGGTAAAACATACCAGAGATGCATTACAGAATACTTGAGTACTCCAATATAACCACTTCCTTTCCTACTGACAAGTATACATGAATATCCACATCAACACAAGAATCACAGCCCTTTCCACAGTCTTCAAGTCGAAAAACTAGATGACACAAGAATGTAAGGTAAGTTATACAGAAGTAATTTGTAACTAGTTTGATTGTAAAAAAAAAAATGGTTGGTAAATTTAGAGGTGTCTGGAACATAACCTACTGTCCAATATGTTCTTCACTTCATATAACGCTATGGTAACTTACACATAAACTTTTAGGAAAGTGACCCCCAATTATGAGATGGTTTACTACTGTAATGCTGCTAATGCACATTAAATATCCTATACAGTACAGCACTGCACATTAATGTAAACATTACCCTTGCATAGTATATAAATGTGTCGTACACAAATAACCCGCACACAGGAGACCGAAACTTACGAGGGGTCCTCTGTGTGACTAGTTAATGGCTCAAGTCGGACCAAAATGTCATCGTAAATTTCAGTCTCCTATGTGCAGGTTATTTGTGCGCTGTTCTGGTCAGAGTATTGTGACTTTTCATTCTTTATATCAATGAGTCACTAGGTTGTAACAGTCATGGATTTGACATTTATGCTGACATCTGTTAACAAGATCAGTACGATACCGAGAAGTGTTTAAAAAAAAAGTAAACCTGAAATGACTGACCCATGGCAGAAAGACAATAAAAATCTAAAATATCTAAACTTTAGGCTAAAGGCAGTTGTTTACAGAGTGTGGAAGAACAGTATGATGATAAACTCACTCTGTATATAAATAAGACACAACATAAAAATCATGTTTTATACCATGGTCTAAAAAATACAGTGGAACCTCTACTTACGAGTTTAATCCGTTCCGTGACCTTGCTCGCATCTCAATTTGCTCGTTTGTTGAGTCAATTTTCCTCATTTAAATTAACTGAAATGGAATTAATCCGTTCCAGTGAAATTCCAGGCACGGCAAAATACTTCAATATTTCCCTAATATGGCATCACTGTCATGTGTGGGATCCAGGTTATGGTATCACTGCTGTGTGTGCAATCTTGGTCATGGCATCACTGCTGTGTGGGGGATCCTGGTCATGGCATCACTGCTGTGTGTGGGCTCCTGGTCATGACATCACTGCTGTGTGTGGGATCTTGGTCATGGATCACTGCTGTGTATGGGATCCAGGTTACAGCAACACTGCTGTGTAGGATCCTTGTTTTGGCATCACTGCTGTTTAGGATCCTGGTCATGGCATCACTGATGTGTTGGATCCTGGTCTTGATATCAGTGGTGTGTGTGGAATCCTTGTCTTGGCATCACTGCTGTGTAGGGCCCTGGTCTTGGCATCACTGCTGTGTGGGATCTTGGTCTTGGCATCACTGTTGTGTAGGGTCCTGGTAATGGCATCAATGTTATGTGGGATCCTGGTCTTGGCATCACTGCTGTGTGTGGGATGCTGGTCTTGGCATCACTGGTGTGTGGGATCCTGGTCATGGAATCACTGCTGCATAGGATCCTGGTCATGGCATCAGTGCTGTGTGGGATCCTGGTCATGGCATCACTGCTGTATATGGGATCCAGGTTTTAGCATCACTGCTGTGTGGTATCCTGGTCATGGGATCACTGCTGTGTAGGATCCTAGTCATGGCATCACTGCTGTGTTTGATCCTGGTCTTGACATCACTGTTGTGTAGGATCCTGGTCATGGCATCACTGCTGTGTTTGATCCCAGTCTTGACATCACTATTGTGTGGGATCCTTGTCTTGGCATCACTGCTGTGTTTGATCGCAGTCTTGGCATCACTGTTGTATTCTTATAATAAAACTCTTGTTTACCATTTGGAATTTTTATTCACACAAAAAATAGAAGATTTAATGTTATGCAGACTACTGTATTATTGTAATAATTGTATAAACAATGTCAACCCATTTATGACTGCATATGAGACTGGCCAGGTGGACACGTATTGGATGGTGACGTCATTTGTTTACTCTTGAACGTCGCCAAAGAATCAAACATTTCTGCTACCTTGAGCTCAATTTTAAGGTACTTTTTGTTGTGAAAGCAATCAAATTCATATCTATTTCTGTAATATATCTTCCATTCTATCAAATGAGACCAAAAGAATGAGAATGCAACCATAAAAACCACACGAAAATATACCGCTAAGGGGAAGCTAATGGCTGAGAAGCTAACTTCATTATTTATGGTTCGATTTCTTTCAATTTTGGTGTACGTTAAGAAGCATCTCTTCATCATACATTGCCCAAGTTTCAATAAGATAGTCCAACAAACAATTGAGATCCAATTCCCCAGATCAAGAGCATCACGAGCGTCAAGGAACTTCCCTTGAGGCCTGCTCGCATCTTGAAATTTCGCTTGCATCTGGAAGTAAAAAATCGACCGAGCGACTGCTAGTGTCTATAAAAACTTGCATGCTGGGGCACTCGTAAGTAGAGGTTCCACAGTACAAAACTAATTTTTTAACACATTGGCCATTTCCACTGAGGCAGGGTGATTCGAAGAAGAAACACTTTCACCATCAATCACTCCATCACTGTCTTGATAGAGGCATGCAAATACATATTTTTATTAATCCATCCCACTAAGAAATGAAATTTGAAAATAATCATTACTAATTAGCAAATAATTTACTCCATCCATACTGTGGTTCAAAAAAAAGAAAACAGCTCGAGAATCTTTAATTAAGAATATTAAAGTATTGTATGTGTGTCTTATTCATCACCTTGTCAGTTTTGTACTTTTTTTTTTTTAATATGCTGGGCTCTCTCCCACTAAGACAGGATGTCCCAAAAAAGAAACACTTTTACCAGGCCCGGTGGCCTGGTGGCTAAAGCTCCCGCTTCACACACGGAGGGCCCGGGTTCGATTCCCGGTGGGTGGAAACATTTCGACACGTTTCCTTACACCTATTGTCCTGTTCACCTAGCAGCAAATAGGTACCTGGGTGTTAGTCGACTGGTGTGGGTCACATCCTGGGGGACAAGATTAAGGACCCCAATGGAAATAAGTTAGACAGTCCTCGATGACGCACTGACTTTCTTGGGTTATCCTGGGTGGCTAACCCTCCGGGGTTAAAAATCCGAACGAAATTTTATCTTATCTTACTATCACTATCTTTCCAGAGGTGTACAGATATGACAGTTTAGATGTCACTCCAAACAGCAACTATTTCAAACTCCTCCTTTAGAGTACTTCCCACTTCGATCAATATAATAAAAAACAGGACTACTTACCTGCGTGGGAGCAGCTTCTTGGGAAGAGCTCTTACTTTGGAGTTCTTGCATCCAAGAGACTTCAGAATCTCCTTCTCGGCTGCTGTGGAGTAACCCATAAAAGTGTTAAACTTTGTTGTATACTGTATGTATGTATGTATGTATGTATGTATGTATGTATGTATGTATGTATGTATGTATGTGCAAAACAACCACTCTGAAAGAATAAGAAATTCCAAGCACTTTTGTGACTACTCACATTATCAAGGAACCATAGTTCCTTGATAATGTGAGTAGTCACAAAAGCGCTTGGAATTTCTTATTCTTTCAGAGTGGTTGTTTTGCATATTCTGAAATCACCTGTTTACTGTGATCTTATTGCATGTATGTATGTATGTATGTGTGTATGCATGTATGTATGTATGCACGTTTTTTTTTTTTTTTAACAAGACTGCCATCTCCAACTGAGGCAGGGTGACCCAAAAAAGAAAGAAAATCCCCAAAAAGAAAATACTTTCATCATCATTCAACACTTTCACCTCACTCACACATGTTTTTGCAGAGGTGCTCAGAACACAACAGTTTAAAAGCATATACATATAAAGATACACAACATATCCCTCCAAACTGCCAATATCCCAAACCCCTCCTTTACAGTGCAGGCATTGCACTTCCCATTTCCAGGGCTCAAGTCCGGCTATATAAAAATAACCGGTTTCCCTGAATCCCTTCACTAAATATTACCCTGCTCACACTCCAACAGATCGTCAGGTCCCAAATACCATTCGTTTCCATCCACTCCTATCTAACACACTCACGCACACTTGCTGGAAGTCCAAGCCCCTCGCACACAAAACCTCCTTTACCCCCCCTCCCTCCAACCTTTTTGAGTATGACCCTTACCCTGCCTTCCTTCCCCTACAGATTTACACGCTCTCCATGTCATTCTGCTTTGATGCATTCTCTCTAAATGACCAAACCACCTCAACAAACCCTCTTCAGCCCTCTGACTAATACTTTTATTAACTCCACACATCCTAATTTCCACACTCCAAATTTTCTGCATGATATTTACACCACACATTGCCCTTAGACAGGACATCTCCACTGCCTCCAACTGCCTCCTTGCTGCAGCATTTACAACCCAAGCTTCACACCCATATAGTAGTGTTGGTACTACTATACTTTCATACATTCCCTTCTTTGCCTCCATAGATAACGTTTTTTGTCTCCACATATACCTCAACACACCACTCGCCTTTTTTCCTTCATCAATTCTATGATTAACCTCATCCTTCATAAATCCATCCGTTGACATGTCAACTCCCAAATATCGGAAAACATTCACTTCTTCCATACTCCTCCTCCCCAATTTGATAACCAATTTTTCTTTATCTAAATCATTTGATACCTTCATCACCTTACTCTTTTCTGTGTTCACTTTCAACTTTCTACCTTTACACAAACTCCCAAGCTCGTCCACTAACCTTTGCAATTTTTCTTTAGAATCTTCCATAAGCACAGTAGTACCATCAGCAAAAAGTAACTGTGTCAATTCCTATTTTGAATTTGATTCCCCATAATTTAATCTCACCCCTCTCCCGAACAACCTATCATTTACTTCTTTTACAACCCCATCTATGAATATATTAAACAACCATGGTGACATTACACATCCCTGTCTAAGACCTACTTTTACTGGGAAGTAGTCTTCCTCTCTTCTACACACCCTAACCTGAGCCTCACTATCCTCCTAAAAACTCTTTACAGCATTTAGTAACTTACCACCTATTCCATATACTTGCAACATCTGCCACATTGCTTCCCTATCCACTCTATCATATGCCTTTTCTAAATCCATAAATGCAATAAAAACTTCCCTACCTTTATCTAAATACTGTTCACATATATGCTTCAATGTAAACACTTGATCTATACATCCACTACCCACTCTAAAACCTCCTTGCTCATCCGCAATCCTACATTCTGTCTTACCTCTAATTATTTCAATAATTACCCTACTGTACACTTTTCCTGGTATACTCAGTAAACTTATTCTTCTATAATTTTTACAATCTCTTTTGTCCCCTTTCCCTTTATATAAAGGAACTATATATGCTCTCTGCCAATCCCTAGGTACCTTCCCCTCTTTCATACATTTATTAAACAAAAATACCAACCACTCCAACACTGTATCCCCCCTGCTTTTAACATTTCTATCATGATCCCGTCAGTTCCAGCTGCTTTACCCCCTTTCATTCTACGTAATGTCTCACGCACCTCCCCCATACTCACATCCTGCTCTTCTTCACTCCTAAAAGATGGTATACCTCCCTGGCCAGTGCATGAAATTACCGCCTCCCTTTCTTTGTTGACATTTAAAAGTTCCTCAAAATATTCTCGCCATCTACCCAAACCTCCATCTCCCCATCTACTAACTCCCCTACTCTGTTTTTAACTGACAAATCCATTCGTTCCCTAGGCTTTCTTAACTTGTTTAACTCTAAAAATTTTTCTTGACAGTGCCTCTCCCACTTTATCATCTGCTCTCCTTTTGCACTCTCTTACCACTCTCTTCACCTTTCTTTTACTCTCCATATACTCTACTCTTATTATAACACTTCTGCTTTGTAAAAACCTCTCATAAGCTAAATTTTTCTCTTTTATCACACCCTTTACCTTATCAATCCACCAATCACTCCTCTTTCCTCCTGCACCCACCCTCCTATAACCACAAACTTCTGCCCCATATACTGCATTTTTAAAACTATTCCAACCCTCTTCAAACCCCCCACTACTCATACTTGCCCCAGCCCACCTTTCTGCCAATAGTTGCTTATATCTCACCCAAACTTCCTCCTCCCTTAGTTTATACACTTTCACCTCCCTATTACTTGTTGTTGCCATTTTCCTCTTGTCCCATCTACCTCTTACTCTAACTTACTCTAACTAAATAATGATCCGATATATCAGTTGCCCCTCTATAAACGTGTACATCCTGGAGCCTACCCATCAACCTTTTATCCACCAATACATAATCTAACAAACTACTTTCATTACATGCTATATCATACCTTGTATATTTATTTATCCTGTTTTTCATAAAATATGTATTACTGATTACCAAACCTCTTTCTACACATACCTCAATTAAAGGCTCCCCATTTTCATTTACCCCTGGCACCCCAAATTTACCTACTACTCCCTCCACAACATTTTTACCCACTTTAGCATTGAAATCCCCAACCAATTACAATTACTGCATTTCTCTATGAGGATTTACTTTTTCATTTGTGAAGTAACTTCAGAATGTCAATTCAGGTTTACATCAAATATATAATAATGACGCTTGTGATTAATATGCAGCAATAGTTAGTTTAATATCTTTATGTCTCCTCCATACCCATCCTGTGGACCCTGGAGCTAATTTTATGCATTTTTTTTTTTCAACTTTTTTGCAGTGATAAAAGACTCTATATACAGTAATCTATATATTTTTTTCACTGACCTCGTGTAATATTCTGGGTTGTCTCAAATTCAAAATAGGGTGCAGAACCTTTTCACAATAAACCAAATTGTTTTTTATATAATTTTTTACTATTATTTTATATCTCATATATGCATGACTATGACATACTGATACCACAAAGTAATGCTTAAACAGTCATAAAAAATTGCCTAAAAATATGTTTGTCACTACCTTTTTCCAAATATGAATTTTCATGCCATGAAAAGTAATTTACTGTCCTTGAAACTCACCATCACCACCTGTGAGAACTCGTAACCTGCCCACTGCACCAGTAAATACACGTGCCTTTTCTTCAATGTCGGTGATAAATGTCTCGAGGTAAAAGGAGGAGGTGCAGGATGCTGGAGCAGCACCATGGTCAGACACCAGAAGAATGTTGATACAGTGAGCCAGCTTTTGACGATGAAGGGTGATCATCAGGCTATCCAATGCTCGGTCTACTCTTTCCAAAGCATTCCTTGCCTAGAAATAAAAAATTAGTAAATATAAAATTGTTCAGGGATCATTAAAGATGGTATAAATGGTTGATACCTCAGACAACATCTGAAGAGAAAGGTTGAGACATAATGGTTATGAGATAATTTTAAATAAGGTTATTTAAGGCAGGGTAACCAATTCCGCATAGTCAAATTACTGCCTGTCAGCACTCAAGAGTTGCGACCTTCCCTCTGCTCACAACCCCTTGTAAGTAATAGCTGATATGTTACATCCAGATGGTGTACTGCCATCAATAGTGAAGAAAAGACAAGTTACAAAATAAGCCTTTATTAGGACTATATCTAGCTATCTGTAGAGCTTTTTATATTTTATATGACTTTATAGAGCCCTACACACAGTAAAATACTGTCTGAATAAAAACTAATTCTGCAACTATTGTCTTTTCTTCACAAAAGCTGACATAATGAAGCATCAACACAAAGAAAAATGGAGGAAAATGACAAAGTACTGATAAGATGGAAACAGAAACAAAAGCAGTATATTGCAATGTTTTACTGACAATGTTTCACCAAAGGAATAAGCTCTTTCAGGTCACAACATTTATTCACAAACCTCTCTCTCCAATACAGAAATTATAACATTATGTCTATATTCTTCATTGTAATGTGTTCTCACATACTGATCAATATTCATTAAGTACTACAAATGTTTCTCTTTGCTTACTTACAATTGTAAAGCATAAGACCTCTACATCATCAGTCTTCACTCTTCAAATGTTATAATAAAACAATTTGTTTTTTAACAAGTTGGCCATTTCCCACCATGGCAGGGTGACCAAAAAAGAACGAAAAAAACTTTCATCATTCAATACTTTCACCATCACTCATACATAATCACTGTTTTTGCAGAGGCGCTCAGATATGACAGTTTAAACATCCCTCCAAGCTGCAAATATCCTAAAGCCCTCCTTTAAAGTGCAGGCATTGTACTTCCCATTTCCAGAACTCAAGTTCTGCTAACCAGTTTCCCTGAATCCCTTCATAAAATATTACCCTGCTCACACTCCAACAGCTCGTCAGGTCCCAAAAACCATTCATCTCCATTCACTCCTATCTAACATGCTCACGCACGCTTGCTGGAAGACCAAGCCCCTCGCCCACAAAACCTCCTTTGCCCCCTCCCTCCAACCTTTCCAGGGATGACCCTTACCCCACTTTCCTTCCCCCCAATAGATTTATATGCCCTCCAAGTCATTGTACTTTGTTCCATTCTCTCTAAATGACCAAACCACCTCAACAGCCCCTCTTCAGGGAGGTACTACCATACTGTCGAGCGAGTGTAAAATGAAAGCCTGTATTTGTTTTACATGTTGGTAGGATTGCTGGTGTCTTTTTTCTGTCTCATAAACATACAAGATTTCAGGTACATCTAGCTACTTCTACTTACACTTAGGTCACACTACACATGTATGTACAAGTATAATACACACCCCTCTAGGTTTTCTTCTATTTTCTTACTGGTTCTTCTTCATGTTTATTTCCTCTTATCTCCATGGGAAAGCGGAACAGAATTCTTCCTCCATAAGCCATACGTGTCGTAAGAGGCGACTGAAATGCCGGAAGCAAGGTGCTAGTAACCTCTTCTCCTGTATACATTACTAAAGTTAAAAAGAGAAACTTTTGTTTTTCTTTTTGGGCCACCTTGCCTCGGTGGGATACAGCCAGTGCGTTGAAAGAAGATGGACTGCTGGTGTCTTTTTTCTGTCTCATTAAGGTAAAGAGAGTGGTGAGAGAGTGCAAAAGGAGAGCAGATGATAGAGTTGAGAGAGGCACTGTCAAGAAATTTTAATGAAAATAAGAAAAAATTTTGGAGTGAGTTAAACAAGTTAAGAAAGCCTAGGGAAAGTATGGATTTGTCAGTTAAAAACAGAGTAGGGGAGTTAGTAGATGGGGAGATGGAGGTATTAGGTAGATGGCGAGAATATTTTGAGGAACTTTTAAATGTTAAGGAAGAAAGAGAGGCAGTAATTTCATGCACTGGTCAGGGAGGTATACCATCTTTTAGGAGTGAAGAAGAGCAGAATGTAAGTGTGGGGGAGGTACGTGAGGCATTACGTAAAATGAAAGGGGGTAAAGCAGCTGGAACTGATGGGATCATGATAGAAATGTTAAAAGCAGGGGGATGATATAATGTTGGAGTGGTTGGTATTTTTGTTTAATAAATGTATGAAAGAGGGGAAGGTACCTAGAGATTGGCGGAGAGCATGTATAGTCCCTTTATATAAAGGGAAAGGGGACAAAAGAGACTGTAAAAATTATAGAGGAATAAGTTTACTGAGTATACCAGGAAAAGTGTACGGTAGGGTTATAATTGAAAGAATTAGAGGTAAGACAGAATGTAGGATTGCGGATGAGCAAGGAGGTTTCAGAGTGGGTAGGGGATGTGTAGATCAAGTGTTTACATTGAAGCATATATGTGAACAGTATTTAGATAAAGGTAGGGAAGTTTTTATTGCATTTATGGATTTAGAAAAGGCATATGATAGAGTGGATAGAGGAGCAATGTGGCAGATGTTGCAAGTATATGGAATAGGTGGTAAGTTATTAAATGCTGTAAAGAGTTTTTATGAGGACAGTGAGGCTCAGGTTAGGGTGTGTAGAAGAGAGGGAAACTACTTCCCGGTAAAAGTAGGTCTTAGACAGGGATGTGTAATGTCACCATGGTTGTTTAATATATTTATAGATGGGGTTGTAAAGGAAGTAAATGCTAGGGTGTTCGGGAGAGGGGTGGGATTAAATTTTGGGGAATCAAATTCAAAATGGGAATTGACACAGTTACTTTTTGCTGATGATACTGTGCTTATGGGAGATTCTAAAGAAAAATTGCAAAGGTTAGTGGATGAGTTTGGGAATGTGTGTAAAGGTAGAAAGTTGAAAGTGAACATAGAAAAGAGTAAGGTGATAAGGGTGTCAAATGACTTAGATAAAGAAAAACTGGATATCAAATTGGGGAGGAGGAGTATGGAAGAAGTGAATGTTTTCAGATACTTGGGAGTTGACATGTCGGCGGATGGATTTATGAAGGATGAGGTTAATCATAGAATTGATGAGGGAAAAAAGGTGAGTGGTGCGTTGAGGTATATGTGGAGTCAAAAAACGTTATCTATGGAGGCAAAGAAGGGAATGTATGAAAGTATAGTAGTACCAACACTCTTATATGGGTGTGAAGCTTGGGTGGTAAATGCAGCAGCGAGGAGACGGTTGGAGGCAGTGGAGATGTCCTGTTTAAGGGCAATGTGTGGTGTAAATATTATGCAGAAAATTCGGAGTGTGGAAATTAGGAAAAGGTGTGGAGTTAATAAAAGTATTAGTCAGAGGGCAGAAGAGGGGTTGTTGAGGTGGTTTGGTCATTTAGAGAGAATGGATCAAAGTAGAATGACATGGAAAGCATATAAATCTATAGGGGAAGGAAGGCGGGGTAGGGGTCGTCCTCGAATGGGTTGGAGAGAGGGGGTAAATTAGGTTTTGTGGGCAAGGGGCTTGGACTTCCAGCAAGCGTGCGTGAGCGTGTTAGATAGGAGTGAATGGAGACGAATGGTACTTGGGACCTGACGATCTGTTGGAGTGTGAGCAGGGTAATATTTAGTGAAGGGATTCAGGGAAACCGGTTATTTTCATATAGTCGGACTTGAGTCCTGGAAATGGGAAGTACAATGCCTGCACTTTAAAGGAGGGGTTTGGGATATTGGCATTTTGGAGGGATATGTTGTATATCTTTATATGTGTATGCTTCTAAACTGTTGTATTCTGAGCACCTCTGCAAAAACAGTGATAATGTGCGAGTGTGGTGAAAGTGTTGAATGATGATGAAAGTATTTTCTTTTTGGGGATTTTCTTTCTTTTTTGGGTCACCCTGCCTCGGTGGGAGACGGCCGACTTGTTGAAAAAAAAAAAAAAATTCCTTGTTCTTATTATTTTTCCTTCCATATCCATGAGGAAGAGGAATAAGAATCTTTCCTCCGTAAGCCATGCGTATTGTAAAAGTCAACTAAAATGCCAGGAGCAAAGGGCTAGTAACCCTTTTCCCTTATAGTCTACTAAAAAGAAAACAAGAAACAAAACAAGTATTATTATTATAATCATAACCAAGCACTAAAGCCCACATAACAAAACAAACCTCTTTCGAATCTGGTCCAAATTCCTGAATAGTTAACATTGGTTGCTCGAAGTACACCATGACGAGATGGGGTCGCTCTTGCTTTGGTAGCATAAACCAGTCTGACACCTGCAGAAAACATCCAAGCTGAAGCTTAATCAAATAGAAGAATCTTATGAGTTATCTAAATGATGCCAAGGATTATTAATTACATATACAACCTTAGGAATCAATGCTAAAATGAAAATAAAATCAAGAATGTATGATCAAGGAAAGATCAGTTTTAAAATTTACAGAATGTTAGGACCAAAAGATCATTTTGTAGTCTATGAAATAAAACATCACAGAGTAAACCATCGATTTAATTTACCTCTGTTAAACACACTTCGGAATTGTGAATATAAAACCCTCTGGATCAACCAATTTGGAAAAAAGGGTCAAAATCCGTTGGTTACAGAACTTTTCCATTATCATTCTGATCACAACAAAACAATATCATCTTTATCCACTGCAATCACCATTACTACCCACCCACACACCCCTATAGGTCCAATAAATCAAGGCTACATATGTACATACGTACCATTCACACAACACTCAGCAGTAGGTATGGTAAACAATGATGCACAACACAATAATGCCTCTTTTGAATGTCAACTGAATTTTTATAGAAATGTAAATGATACAATAATATTTCTAAATTATTTATACTGAACGTCCTTGGTAAAAAGTACTATGCTCAAAACTAAGAAAAAGGAAAAAAGCTGACTTTATTATGAGGTATGCACTATTATTATTATTATTATTATTATTATTATTATTATTAACATACAGTGGTACCTCGGTATACGTCCACTTTGGAATAAGTCCAGCTTGGTATACGTCCTGTTTGGCCGCAAAAAATTTTGCTTGGTATACGACCTTTGTTTGGAATACGACTCGCGTGCTAGAACTTGTATAAATCAAAGTGAGTCACAACACCGCGTGCTACCCTTGTTTACCTCTCTCTCGAGACAAAGCCACGACTGCCCACTAGCGTCAGTATGCCCATTGCTACTATTCAGTGAACAACCCACACTGTAACTCTGTGAATTTTCACATGATTTTTTTTTTTTTGTATAAATTTTTAGTAAATTCATTAAGCATGAGTTCTAAGAAAGTTAATGAGAAGAGCCAAGCAACGAAAAAATGGTTAGAATCACCACGGAGGTGAAAAAAGAGAGTGTTGAAAAGTATGAAGGTGGCATGCGTATCTGGGACTTGGCTGCTGCATACCGTATGCCGAGAACAAACAGGGAAAAGAGACAGAAAAGAGAAGAGGACTCTCCTTACAAACAATAACATTTCCTCCTCCTCCCTTCTCAGCACTATCCTAGTAGGGATTTGACTCTTTTCAGCAAAGTAAAGTGAGGTTAAATTTGAATTTATTTCATCAAATTCTTTTGTATTTATGTATGTATTTTAGTATTAAGCAGTGTTTAAATTACATATTTTAGTATTAAGCAGTGTTTATATTATTTTATACAACCCCATCAAAGTATAATATGCCAATAACAATAGGATTTTTTTTCATGGGAACAGATTAATTGTTTTCCCTATATTTCTTATGGGAAAATTCATTTGGTATATGTCCTGTTTGGTATAAGTCCAAGGTCCTGGAGTGAATTAAGGATGTATACCAAGGTATCACTGTATTTGACAGCAAACACTAAGCCCACAGGGGTCATACAGTGCTTTGGGAAACAGGACGTACTCATTACACTCATGGGTAAACACCAAACCCATAGGGATTATACAATACCAGGAAAATAAGAGGTAATCAAGTTTGATCCAAGAAAGAGGTAGAGTAGTTCTAATTCTTTAGATCTAGACTCCTCTGCCAGCATGAAGGCAAACCCCATTGAAAGAAGAGAGCGCCGAAGACTTGGCTCGTAATGTTTTCAAACACTTCAGAAACCAACAAGCTAACATGGCAAACAAATACTGACATTCTGAGTAAACAGCATCAATAATGACTGAATCAGCCAGAGGTCTGAACTAGCAACATTTAACGTCAGTGTGCGTTTAAATTCTAGTAGCAAAACCTTAGTACAGGAGGACCCAGTTCATACAGCTCTAAATATGACTCTGGTTGTCCTTCCCTTATGCAACTGTTGTACGAAAATGGTGATAACAGTGGCACAGTGGTAAAAGCACTGAAGATAATGAACAATGGCTAAATTGAAAGCCAACAAAAACATGGAACACTGAAAATAAATGCTGTATATGTAGTGTACATTACCTAGCTTTGGTGTTCCACATTTTTGTTGGCTATCAATTGAGCCATAGATCATTATGCTTGGTGTTTTTACCGCTGCTCCACCACTATCGCTACATTCAGAGCTGTATGAAAGGGGTCCTCCTGTACATGTATCACATCTCACCTCTGCTGAGTCAGTGAGATTTTATAACCTTACTACATCATCATTATGAGGATATATGGTGTCACTCACATAACTCATGACACAAGAGCTACCTTAACAAACAGAACAGAGGGACAGGGAGATTATGAACTGTATAAGTCGTCAGACAAGCTATGTGCAGTAAACTCTTTGAAGGGGGAGTCTTGATGTCCAAGGAATTGGAGCTATCATTCCCTTGGATCAAGCCTGATTACCTCATTCACCAGGAGCTTCATGAGCCCCATGGTCAACAGCTTTGAATGGTGTAACAATCATAACAATACACACAGTAAACTGTCTAAAATCTCAGTTACTTGTTTTTCAACATGAAATTTATTATACATACCACATATACACACCTGTCTGATTCGAATGTCAAATGTCTCATTAGCACGATATTTCTTCCAGTAGACAGGATATCTCTGCTCTATGAAGACATCTGAACCAGCCCATGAATAAATTGCAGCTTTTTTGCCCTGTAATATCAAAGTAAATAAAAGGTAATATGTTTTATTATTAACACATCGGCCATTTCCCACCAAGGTAGGGGGACTCGAAAAAGAAGAAACACTTTCATCATCACTCATTCCATCACTGTCTTGCCAGAGGTGTGTCTACACTACAGTTCAAAACCTACAACAAATCTCCACCACTACACAGCACAGGCCCTGTACCCATTTTTTTACACTACTGATTATACAGTTTAAGAACTGTTATCCTCTCTAAGTTCATTCCACAGTCCAGCCCTCTGTAATGTATATAAACAATCCCTTCCCCAGGATGCAACCCATAGCAGTTATTGACTTACACCCATATACTGTACCTATTTTACATTTAGGTGAACAAGTACAGCAGTGTAAAGGAAGATTTACCTAAATATCTCGCCTGGTTCTAGGTAGTAGGTTGGTAGACAGCAACCGCCTAAGAAGATACTACCGTAAAGCCTGTAATTGTTTTACATGATGGTAGGATTGCTGGTGTTTTTTCTGTCTTGTAAACATGCAAGATATCAGGTATGTCTTGCTACTTCTACTTACACTTGGGTCACACTACATATCTATGTACAAGCATATATATATATTTCTTTCTTTCTTTCAACACACCAGCTGTATCCCAATGAGACGGGGTGGCCCAAAAGGAAAAATGAAAGTTTCTCCTTTTACATTTAGTAATATATACAGGAGAAGAGGTTACTAGCCCCTTGCTCCCAGCATTTTAGTCGCCTCTTACAACATGCATGGCTTACGGAGGAAGAATTCCGTTCCACTTCCCCATGGAGATAAGAGGAAATAAACAAGAATAAGAACTAGAAAGAAAAAAGAAGAAAACCCAGAGGGGTGTGTATATATATATGCTTGTACATGTATGTGTAATGTGTCCTAAGTGTAAGTAGAAATAGCAAGACGTACCTGAAATCTTGCATGTTCATGAGTCAGAAAAAAAGACACAAGCAATCCTACCTTCATGTAAAACAATTACAGGCTTTCGTTTTATACTCACTTGGCAGGACGGTAGTACCTCCCTGGGTGGTTGCTGTCTACCAACCTATTACCTATATATATATATATATATATATATATATATTTATATATATATATATTTATATATATATATTTATATATATATATATTATATATATATATAATATATATGTATATATGTATATATTAAAGGAGGGGTTTGGGATATTGGCAGTTTGGAGGGATATGTTGTGTATCTTTATATGTTTATGCTTCTAGACTGTTGTATTCTGAGCACCTCTGCAAAAACAGTGATAATGTGCGAGTGTGGTGAAAGTGTTGAATGATGATGAAAGTATTTTCTTTTTGGGGATTTTCTTTCTTTTTTGGGTCACCCTGCCTCGGTGGGAGACGGCCGACTTGTTGAAAAAAAAAAAAAAAAAAAAAAAAAAAAATATATTTTTAACAAGTCGGCCATCTCCCGCCAAGGCAGGGTGACCCAAAAAGAAAATCCCCAAAAAGAAAATATTTTCATCATCATTCAACACTTTCACCTCACTCACCCATAATCACTGTTTTTGCAGAGGTGCTCAGAATACAACAGTTTAGAAGTATATACGTATAAAGATACACAACATATCTCTCCAAACTGCCAATATCCCAAACCCCTCCTTTAAAGTGCAGGCATTGTACTTCCCATTTCCAGGACTCAAGTCCGGCTATATAAAATAACGGGTTTCACTGAATCCCTTCACTAAATATTACCCTGCTAACACTCCAACAGCTCGTCAGGTCCCAAATACCATTTGTCTCCATTCACTCCTATCTAACATGCTCACGCACGCTCGCTGGAAGTCCAAGCCCCTCACCCACAAAACCTCCTTTACCCCCTCCCTCCAACCCTTTCGAGGACGACCCCTACCCCGCCTTCCTTTCCCTACAGATTTATACGCTCTCCATGTCATTCTACTTTGATGCATTCTCTCTAAATGACCAAACCACCTCAACAACCCCTCTTCAGCCCTCTGACTAATACTTTTATTAACTCCACACCTTCCCTTCTCCTAATTTCCACACTCCAAATTTTCTGCATGATGTTTACACCACACATTGCCCTTAGACAGGACATCTCCACTACCTCCAACCACCTCCTCACTGCAGCATTTACAACCCAAGCTTCACACCCATATAAGAGTGTTGGTACCACTATACTTTCATACATTCCCTTCTTTGCCTCCACAGATAATGTTTTTTGTCTCCACATATACCTCAATGCACCACTCACCTTTTTCCCCCCCTCAATTCTATGATTAACCTCATCCTTCATAAATCCATCCGCTGACATATCAACTCCCAAATATCTGAAAACATTCACTTCTTCCATACTCCTCCCCAATTTGATATCCAATTTTTCTTTATGTAAATCATTTGATACCCTCATCACCTTACCCTTTTCTATGCTCACTTTCAACTTTCTACCTTCACACACACTCCCAAATTCGTCCACTAACCTCTGCAATTCTTCTTTAGAATCACCCATAAGCACAGTATCATCGGCAAAATGTAACTGTGTCGCTTCCCATTTTGTATCTGATTCCCCATAATTTAATCCCACCCTTCTCACGAACACCCTAGCATTTACTTCTTTTACAACCCTATCTATAAATATATTAAACAACCATGGTGACATTACACATCCCTGTCTAAGACCTACTTTTACAGGGTTTTCTTCTATTTTCTTACTAGTTTTTGTTCTTGTTTATTTATGCCTATCTTCATGGGGAGGTGGAACAGAATACAGTGGACCCTCAACCAGCAATATTAATCCGTTCCTGAGAGCTCATCGTTAATCAAAATAATCGTTAGTCAAGTTAATTTTCCCCATAAGAAATAATGGAAATCAAATTAATCCGTGCAAGACACCCCAAAGTATTGAAAAAAAATTTTTTACCACATGAAATATTAATTTTAATACACACAAACTGAAGAAGACATGCACAGTTACATGACACTTACCTTTATTGAAGATCTGGTGATGATTGATGGGATGGGAGGAGGGAAGAGTGTTGATCTTCTTAGTGTTTAGAAGGGGAATCCCCTTCCATTAGGACTTGAGGTGGCAAGTCCTTTTTCGGGGTTACTTCCCTTCTTCTTTTAATGCCAATAGGACCAGCTTGAGAGTCACTGGACCTCTGTCGCACAACATATCTGTCCATAGAGGCCTGTACCTCCCGTTCCTTTATGACATTCCTAAAGTGTTTCACAACATTGTCAGTGTCACAATTAAACACTTGTTCAGGTTTCAATTCTTCACTGTCTATGTACTCCTTGAATTCCTGCACATATTTTTCAGCTGCTTTTTGGTCCAAACTGGCAGCCTCACCATGCCTTATCACACTATGTATGCCACTACGATTCTTAAATCTCTCAAACCAACCTTTGCTGGCCTTAAACTCACATCACCACTAGTTGCTGGCATTTTTCTAATTAAATCCTCATGCAACTTCCTAGCCTTTTCACATAAGATCTCTTGAGAGATGCTATTTCCTGCTATCTGTTTTTTGTTTATCCACACCAATAACAGTCTCTCAACATCTTCTATCACTTGCGATCTCAGTTTCGAAAACATAGTTGCACCTTTGGCAAGAACAGCTTCCTTGATTGCCGTTTTCTTGGCCACAATAGTAGCGATGGTTGATTTGGGTTTTGTGTACAACCTGGCCAGCTCAGACACACGCACTCCACTTTCATACTTAGCAATGATCTCTTTCTTCATATCCATAGTAATTCTCACCCTTTTTGCTGTAGGGTTGGCACTAGAAGCTTTCTTGGGGCCCATGGTGACTTATTTTGCAGGTGCAATCACTAAAAAGGCTGTGATAATATGAAATGTTCCGATTGTATGCTTAGAAGTGACCGCGGTGGCTGGCTGGCTTGTAAACACTGGCCAGAAGTGGACGCATCTCAGACAGAACGAATAGCGTTGGTCGAGTTTTTTAGTGCTAGTCGAGGCAAAATTTTTGCGTTAAAATGTATCGCTGGTCGGATTTATCGTTAATCGATGCCATCGCTGGTCGAGGGTCCACTGTACTTCCTCCATAAGCCATACGTGTCATAAGAGGCAACTAAAATGCCAGGAGCAAGAGGCTAGTAACTCCTTCTCCTGTATACATTACTAAAGTTAAAAAGAGAAACTTGTTTTTCTTTTTGGGCCACCCTGCCTCGGTGGGGTATAGCCAGTGTGTTGAAAAAAATCACAAATACGAGGACTTTCTGATGGGAACAACTGAGTTCTCTCAACAACTGAGTTCCCTCAACAAAAATCTTACAAGAATGTAGGCAAAAAAGTAGTAAAATCTTGTTTTAAATGTATCCATCATTTTTATTTTACCTGTTTTGCAACAGTGTTCCATATAGGATCACCTTTCCACCATACTGGGTCATAGTAATCACGGTCCATAGCGTTGAAAGTTCTGTTGGTCTTAGCATCATACATTTCATTTCCAATAATTCCATGACTTTCTGGGTAGAGTCCCTGAGGGCAAAATGAAAAAGCAATACTGAGATCACCAAAGGTCTGATAATTCTAAATATCATTATTTTAAACTACAATTGATATTCAGATATAAAAGAAAAATTATATGAAATGGGAAGATAAGTGAAATATTAATTTTTGTTTTATCTAACTTGAGATGTAGTGATCACAACTGTTCTAACTTGAAGAATTATATCTCCAAAATTCTCCAGTTATCAATAGAAACAATATACATATAAAATATCTGTAAAATCATTGTACAGGTAATCCCCACTTAAAACAATGATGTGTTCCATAAGAATGGAATATAGGAGCATAGTGTCTAATACAGTCCTTCTACAGTATACATACAGGTCTCTAAATTAGCAAATGTTACATTTCTAGAGGTCCCAGCAGATTCGTAAATTATATTTCTTTTCAATATAATATAATTTTTCAGATTTTTGCCTAATTTTGTGTTTCAGAGGCCATATCTCCTTAATATTACTCTGCCTACATTAATATTAACATTAAATAAAAATGAATGCCTAGAAAGAAAAACAAATTTTGACATGGGAAAATCGGTGAAGCATAGAGTACTTTGAATAAAACAGAACGATTAATTTTCAATTCAGAGATGTGCTAAAAAGAAAAAAAAAAAAAAAGAGGCACCACCAAAAAAAAAAAAAAAAAAAAAAAAAAAAAAAAAAAAAAAAAAAACACACAAATACAGTAATAAAAATTATTCACTGCAGTCTCTTTAGTAAACACATTGTATAACTGAATTCCACAAATTTGGAGTGCCATGAATTTGAAGATCTGTCTCTACAGTATGAATGGAAATGCATTCCAGGAAAAATGAACATACTGTTATGAGATACTTTTCCAACTGGTACCAAGTACGTTAAGTTTATTTAGGCACAAGTATATGTATATAAGTACAATTATCATACATAGTAATATATGTATAAATACCCCAAAAAAGTCAGACAAAGTGACTTATTTCCACTGGGGTCCAAATAAAGAAGGAAGCACTGCACAACAACATGTATGTATACAAAGATGAACACATTTAATTAAAAAATACATGAGAACAAATTAAAAATTAATATAAGAGAAACACTCACAAATGATGGTCAGCATGTTGATGAATTGTTGGCATCTGCTTCCAACACGGCCCACTTTCGCAAACATTGAATACTTGCCTCAGTGTGTAGCCACCGTCTTCTATTTCCTTCAAAGCATCCTGATAAAGAGTCAGCTGCTTTGGTATCGGCACTTGCAGTTTCACCAGTCACTCAAATGTTATGCAAGCTGTTATGCCTCCTCAATCTTTCAAATTAACCCTTGCTGCCAAAACTTTCCAAATGTTAACTCTCACTTAGTTTCCTTAACAGTCAAACAAACTCCTGGCCTTCTCCTGAAAAACTCTCAAAACTGTGACTAGTTCTGAGGGTTCTTCTGCCCTTGCAAAGAACTGTTTCACTGCCTTGGGTCATAAATCCAAGCACTGAGAAGCTTTAAAGTGCTCACCAATAATTTTTTATGAGAGCAAGTTAATTTGGAAGCACTTGATATAAGTTTCTCATGTCAACCATGGATGGAAAAAAAAGTAAAAACATGAATTAAGAGGTTTTTTCAAAAGCACCTGGTTTGTCACTAGTAACAATCCACAAAAATAAAAAAAAAATATGTCTTAACTAATGCTTTTCCTTCATCTTTTCCACCACTGCAATTCTAATCACTTAATGCTCTAATGGAACTCCTGCTGACTTGGATAAAATACAACCTTGGATGGCACTGAAGCAGGGCAAACTATTGGAGATGAGTTGCTCCAACAAATCTTGTATATTGAAATGAGGATGTCATATTGAAAAAGAGTTTCTAGTGTTCCTGTTGTCATACATATGTATATCAAAAAACTGTACATCAGAATGTTATTAAGAAGGGATTACTTGTACATATCTAGCAAACATTTTTCTAACATTGAAATACTTTATAAATAACTCTTACCTTACTAAGTACAGTAGTGTGTGGTGCCAAATAAGTCGTATGATAATTGAATACTGTATCTCAAAAAGCCACTCTTTTGTGGAGAAGTTATAAATGCAGTTTTAATTTTTCAACTGAACACCATCTTACCGTTGCAATAGAATACATGTTTGGGAAGGTAGTGGTGGGATAAACAGGAACGAGGCTTTTGGCACTGACTCCACACCTTGCCAGGTAGTTCATGGCTGGGGTTATACTATCATTTAGGAAATCTGGTCGTAACCCATCTACAGCAATAACCAAGAGAGGATGAAGTGCAAAATCTGCAATTAAAGTTGATTGTTTATAAAATGAAGACTTTATAGATCCTCAGTAACTGAGAAAATAATAATGCAGCACAAATATTAGTAATCAAGATATGGTTATTGTTCATTTTGACTTATGCACACATAATGGAGTGCCAAAACATATTGCTGCGGTTATTATTCACTTTAGATAACTCACATGCATACTCTCCATATATGTCAGACAATATGTGTTCAGGATGTGAAATAACATACAGGCAGCAGTTTTCATACCCATTCTTCATTATTCAGACTTCCTACAATAAATATATTCACCACTCACTATAAGCTGTGATGAATGGTTTGAAAAACCGACAAGTTGAAGATTGAGACACTTATGCAGCATATGGAAATCTTTATTCAGGAAACGTTTCCTGAATAAAGATTTCCATATGCTGCATAAGTGTCTCAATCTTCCACTCACTATAAGCTATGGACAAAAATATTGTAGGGTAAGTAATGTGTGTACTGTATATGCATTTTTTAGGCCTAGCTCAATTGCTCAATTAATATACAAGACAGTGTAAACATGTCATCAGGCTTTTATATGTACTTGAATTCAATAATTATTGTTTCACTTTACAGCAATAGCCCAGAAATTAACCTGCTGTATAAGAAGGGCCCTCCTGTGTATACTCTACACTACATTTTAAATGAAGGTGAAATTTTGTAACTACTCTTATATAGTAATAATAATAATATAATAATATCTTTATTTCTACAAGTACATGTACAAGGTATACAGAAAGCCCCTTGTTATGCAGAGCATTCTGGGCAAATTAGGTAAATTTTTTCCCATGATATGACCCACACCAATCGACTAACACACAGGTACCAATTTTTACTGATGGGTGAACAGGGACAACAGGTGTAAGGAAACATGCCCAATGTCTCCACCATTGCTGGGAATCAAACCACAGACCCTTAGAGTGTGAAGCAAGAGCTTTGCCCACCAGGCCACCTATGTACACAGCACAAAATACAGTACAGTATAGTATTATTGTTATATTAAAGGAGAAGTGCTAAAGCCACAGGGGTCATACAATTTCTGAGGAATGAGAGGTAATCAGGTTCAATTAGAGGAAGGGAAAGGTAGCTCTGATTCCTTGGATCAACAGCCATTCACCAGCATCAAAGTGAGGAGGATGAAAATTGTTGTTAACTACAAGGTGAATTCAAACAAGAGTAGCTAATGAATGCATTATATACCATATATATTCTTTTCATGAGTAATGACTTTGTAAATCTGAAAAATTGCAGCATATTAATTAATACAGAAATAAGATTCCCATATAGCATCATAATTAAAATAAAATTTAAAAATAAGTCTAGGTTATGAGCTGAGGCAAACTTTTAGAAAAACTTAATGGTCCCATATATTTTTGTATGCTCATCTTGTTACCATAAGCAAGATGAAAATATGCACCTCTTAAATATGTACTTGTCATAACCAACAGAGATGGCTGACCTGGACATGTGTCATTAGAAAGAGAGAGACAGATACTCTCGTCGTGGCGCCAGCGGACTTTTGAGGTTCTTGGGGGAGGAGCTGTTGTGGCATTGAAGGCAGTAATTTTTGCAGCAATCCTGTCACCTTCCCTTGCTTTCACACTCAGGTAGAACCCCAGAATGCACACACCAATCAGTGTTACACCAATCTGAAGTGTGGCATAATGATACAAAACAAAACAAAAACAAAACAAAAACAAAAACAAAAGTTTATTTGTTTGCAAAGGTTACAATGTGTGTTTACATTTCATAATTTCATTGGTACAAAGAATGCCACTATCATGCTGGGGCATTTCGGGCAGACTTAACCTAATACTTAAAGACTACTTAAGTCTAAACAGGTAATGAGTGGTAGATTTCAAACATTCAATATTTTATTCTTTTATTAATATGAGGTAGTACAATTTATGATACAAACATACATTTTTAGGTATGTAATAATGGTTTAATAGATGAGGGGTAATAAAATATTTGGGAGAGTTGCTTCAAAACTGGTTAGAGATTAGCATAGCATGGGTATGGTTATTATTGAGAGATGACATGATTTTTAAGTATAGCCCTAAACCAATTTATGGGCAGGGGACCTCTTGCTATTTCGGGCAAAGAGATCCAGATCTTCGTACCCTTTATGTGCATTGCATTTTTGCATAGCGTAAGACAGACACGAGGGATGTCAAAAAGTGTTTTGTGCCTCATGTTATGCCTGTGTGTTCTGTTGTAGCTGCCTAGAAGTTTAAGAAGGCCCCAAATGTAGAATTTGACACATGTGCAACATCTGGGTATCTTTACTGTGGACTTTTTGCCATCTAGTGGCCTTAGCAATACAAATTCAAGGGCATACATGTAACTGGAAAACCACAGAAAGACAGTGGTACCTTGACTTACGAGTGCCCCAACTTACGAGTTTTCCGAGTTACGAGCCATCGCTCAGTCGATTTTTTGCTTTGAGTTGCAAGCCAAGATCCGAGTTATGAGTTAGCTTCAGATACGCTGCCACTAGTTGGCGCAGCAAATGCCCCAACATCCACCAGCATCTTGCGTCTCACTCGTTCAGTGCATGTGGTTACCTTGCCGTAGAAGCATCTCTCGTGTTGTGCTTGCGTTTTGTGCAGTTATTTTGCCAAATTTCCTTTTTTCTAACCATGGGCCCTAAGAAAGTAAGTGCAAAGGACAGTGCTGAGAAGATGAAAGTGAGGAAAGCGTGACAAAAAAGGCAAAAATCAGTGAAAGTGAAGTGAAAAAAAAAAATTGTTGCAATTAAGTTCAGCGATAAAGTGTAGCATTAAGAGTGTAGCAAGTAAGTTTATGACAAATGAAGAGTCTATGACAAATGAAAGTAACCGAAAAAGCACAAAACAAACGAACTCCTCCAATCTCCTCTGCCTATCTTTTCCGCCCTCCACCTCCACCAGCATCTTCCGTTAGCCCAAGTCGTCTGATATCCAAGGTAAATACGCTTTATAAAACCGGTTTATTTCTTAACATTCTCTTTTATTATGTTTTTATACAATATTTCTTATTTATAAATACATTTTTCTTATTTAAAAACCCATAACCAAAAAATTGGGGTGGTTTTTTGGGGGCTGGAACGGATTAATGGCATTTCAATTCATTTCACTGAGGAAAACTGATTTGACATACTGTACTAGCAAGCTGAGTTACGAGCTCGGTCACGGAACGAATTAAACTCGTGAGTCAAGATACCACTGTCTATACAAAAGATTAGGTAATGTATTTCTACTGTCTTCACATTATGTCGCTGAATTTGTATTGATAAAGATACTAGATGGCAAAACGTCTACAGTAAAGATACCCAGATGTTGCACGTGTCTAATTCTTCATCTTGTCAGTACTGTGTACCATACAAGTACAAGGCACAAGATGAACTGTATACTCCCTGCTTATACAGGTTGGCGATCACTGATCTGGCAATCACTAATCAGGTTCTATCGCTACTCCAGCACTAATTTCAGCTAGCATAATATCAAATTTCCTGGGTCGCTGCATCAACTTGCCGCTATTGTTTGGTGGCACTACTTGCTGCATGAGTTATTCAAATTTGTTTTTCTCCATCTATTGTTATAACTGTTCACTTTTAGTCCTAGCCAAGTTTTCCAATAAATAAAAGAAATGCTTCTTATTGTGTAAAGCGCAAACACCACACATTGTCCGTAAAAGATAACATAAGAACATAAGAAAGAAGGAACACTGCAACAAGTCTACTGACCCATGCGCAGCAGGTCCATGTGCCCCCGCGGAGTTAACCAATGAGCCACCCCCCGGATTATCCCAATGACCCACCCCCCGGATTATCCCAATGACCCACCCAGTCTGGTCATCCCCACTCAAGGATGGAGCACTGTACCAGACCCAGCAGCACAAGCTAGTCAGGTCCAACTCATGCCCACCCACACCCACTCATGTATTTATCTAACCTATTTTTAAAACTATACAACGTTTTAGCCTCAATAACTGTACTCGGGAGCTTGTTCCACTCATCCACAACTCTATTACCAAACCAGTGCTTTCCTAAATCCTTCCTGAATCTTAATTTTTCCAACTTGAAACCATTGATGCGAGTCCTGTCTTGGCTGGAAATTTTCAGCACACTATTTACATCCCCTTTATTTATTCCTGTTTTCCATTTATACACCTCGATCATATCCCCCCTAATTCTACGCCTTTCGAGAGAGTGCAGATTCAGGGCCCTCAGTCTATCCTCATAGGGAAGATTTCTGATACATGGGATCATCTTTGTCATCTTCCTTTGTACGTTTTCCAGAGCATTTATATCCATTCTGTAATACGGTGACCAAAACTGAGCAGCATAATCTAAATGAGGCCTAACCAAGGTAATATAGAGTTGAAAAACAACCTGAGGACTTCTATTATTTATACTTCTAGATATGAAGCCAAGAATTCTGTTAGCTTTATTGCAAACACTAATGCACTGTTGTCTTGGTTTTAGATTACTGCTAACCAGAACTCCTAAATCCTTTTCGCAATCGGTAGTATTAAGATCTACATTATTTAGTTTATGTGTGTTACCTGGAGTTTACCTGGAGAGAGTTCCGGGGGTCAATGCCCCCGCGGCCCGGTCTGTGACCAGGCCTCCTGGTGGATCAGAGCCTGATCAACCAGGCTGTTACTGCTGGCTGCACGCAAACCAACGTACGAGCCACAGCCCGGCTGGTCAGGAACCGACTTTAGGTGCTTGTCCAGTACCAGCTTGAAGACTGCCAGGGGTCTGTTGGTAATCCCCCTTATGTATGCTGGGAGGCAGTTGAACAGTCTCGGACCCCTGACACTTATTGTATGGTCTCTTAACATGCTAGTGACACCCCTGCTTTTCACGTTCATTGTTATGGTTATTTAACTGTCCAACATTTAGAACTTTGCATTTGTCAATATTAAACTGCATCTGCCACTTCTCCGACCATTGCGTCAGTCTATTCAAAACATCCTGGAGTGCTCTAATGTCCTCATAAGGCTGAACTTCTGAAAAAACTCAACAGCGGTGTGTCTGTGAGAAGACTGTGTGAATTATACAGCACTGGCTCTTCGACAGTTTATGACATAAAGAAACAGAAAGAAAAATTACTGAGTTTCTCTCAAAGAAACATGTGTAAAAGGAAAAACAATGAAGGAAAAAGTTCACTAAGTAGTTTTATTCAGGTACAGGTGCACATAAATACAGCTACATAAATATTCATACAAAGTAGCAGATGTGTAGATTACTTAGGATAACCCAAGAAAGTCAGAAAAAGTGACTTATTTCCAATGGGGTCCTTGTGATACTTCCTTATTTAAAGATTAAAAGGAGATATACTAGGAATAGATCTAATGATGTAATTTAGGTTACATGTATGTGAAGGTGTTGAGCTCTCTGGAGCTCTGGTGAAGGAACAAGCCAAAATTTCTTGTATATAAGTCAGGTATTAATGTATCTGAACCTAACCACTCTGTGATCGGGCAAAATAACTAATCCAGTACCCTACAGGTTCCAATAATGCCGGATTAGTGATGGTCGACCTGTACTACATTTTCAAAACACTTCTTGTCTAAATATAACTATAAAATCAATTACCAATAATATAAAAATTCATTAAAGACATAAAATTTTATTAAAGATAAAGTTTTTTTTTAATGAGGAAGTTATTTTACAACATATAAGTACATTATGTTTAACTGCAGCTCTTCTAAACAGAGATGCAAGCACTTCCATTAATTACCAGCCAGAAGCGATATTGGGCAGAACAGGTAAAGTACATTATCTTTTTAAATACTATTGCTAAAACAATGTCCTGGCTCTTTGGCCAACCACTTAAGAGAACATTAAGAGGCCTACTTACCAGCACAGCCAAAATTATTCTCCATTTTTTTGTGTAAAGGGGACTCTGAAAAAGAAAAAGAAATATTTAATACCATATGCTATTTATTCAAGGTTAGAATTCTGCTTCATACAACAGCCGTACATTGTATAATAAAATTACAATATTGTTACAAGCTGCCAAAAGAACATTTACTCACCAAAGAGAAATAAGATCAATAAAAATTAACTTTACACGTACAATTTTTTTTTTATTTACGTGACTTATTTCCACTGTGAATTCCCAGAGAAAGACGATTACAGGGTTGTGATAAACACCGTACTGGCCGCAAGTTAATAACCTTATCACTTCTACTCTCTCCACTAAATAACAAAAAGGCACAATACCGTGACTGGAACGATACACAAATAACCCGCACATAAAAGAGAGAAGCTTACGACGACGTTTCGGCCCGACTTGGACCATTGACAAAGTCACACTAACAGAGGTGGAGCAGGACGGCTATATATAGGCAGGAAGAGGTGGAGGTAGTAGTAGTAGTAGTAGTACAAGAATTGTATATAATACCGACAGGATGAAATGACACATGCACAACACCCGGGCATCCCCACCGTAGACGTTTCGCCATCCAGCCAGCCACTGGATGGCGAAACGTCCACAACAAAGACAACCAGACGCCGCACATGTGTCTTAATTTCATCAGTAGTTGTAGTAGAAGAAGAGGTAGTAGTAGTGGTAGTGGTAGAAGTGACTTGCTCGTCTTCCTTATTTCCCACTTCTACCACTACTACTACCTCTTCTTCTTCTACTACAACTACTGATGAAATTAAGACACATGTGCGGCGTCTGGTTGTCTTTGTTGTGGACGTTTCGCCATCCAGTGGCTGGCTGGATGGCGAAACGTCTACGGTGGGGATGCCCGGGTGTTGTGCATGTGTCATTTCATCCTGTCGGTATTATATACAATTCTTGTACTACTACTACTACTACTACTACTACTACCTCCACCTCTTCCTGCCTATATATAGCCGTCCTGCTCCACCTCTGTTAGTGTGACTTTGTCAATGGTCCAAGTCGGACCGAAACGTCGTCGTAAACTTCTTTCTTTTATGTGCGGGTTATTTGTGTACTCTCTCCACTAATATGATACAAAGACATTAATAACGATGAGAATTCATATAGGTTAATATAGAAGCCAGGAAGGAGGATAATGTAGCCACACACAGCTCATGCTCTTCATCAATTAAGATCATTCCAGTTACTCTGAATGATGGCGCCTGGGTTCATGATTAGATAATCGGCCTATAATTAAATAAGGGTAAAAGGTAATCTATGCTGAAACCTTCGATTTTTAGTGTTGCTACACAAGATTGAAACTTGATGGTTAGAACTTAGATGGTTAGAGTAGGAAACTTGTTACAGGATGGACAGCATCGAAGTAACTGACTTTCTGGGGTTATCCTAGGTTCTCTACACATATGCTGTTATGTAACTGTATGTGTATACCTGAATAAACTTACTTACTGATGCGAATGTATAATACCTCCTGTGTCCAAAGTGTATCAAGATAAACTTCCATTTGAGTATTATCCACAAGGGGAATGCCTAATAAATGTAAGAAACTTATCTATCCTGATCACTGCTATCCTGATCACTGTCACATGAACCTGTGAGGTCTGCAGAATGGTGCTGTATGATACACTTTGAAGTCCACACAAAATCAGTTACTAGACTACAAGCGATCCCAGGAAGCAGCGGGTTAGTGAACTTTGCTGTGGGGTAGCTTATCTACACCTCTACAGGATAACGGACTCGCCGTCCTGCCTGTAGTGTCCCTCTCAGCTGGAAAGGGTCACCATGGGCTACGGTGCCCCTGGTGTTAGAGACCCTCCTCCGTGAGGCTGGAGTTTCTGTTGCAGTCCTTGACCCAACAAATCCTACTCAGTGGGTAAGAATTCGAACCTATTGATTACCATGAAATCCTAGATCATACTTGCATTTTCCTGCGAGTCTCAGGCTCATCGGGAGCATATAATACATCCCAGCTAGTCATTTTACTTCCAATTTGGACAGTTCACCCCCCCCCCCCCGACACCGGGAGGCAGGGCTCAGTATTGCGTGATCTGTCAGTGGCCCTATAAACACCAAGACGACGACGTCGAAGAACCCTGCTGTCCATATTATTCTCTTAAATACATAATATGAACAGAGCCTAGCTCGTGGCGCCATCTTCTGTATTTAATCTATCATACAACATTTAATACGTACATTTTCAATGGTTGTGGCATTTACTACTCGCAACCCATTCCATCACCCTGCAGTTAGAATGATAACAAATTCTCACTACAGGCAGCACACTCCACCAATATTCAAAACACTCAACCTACTCACCATACAAAACATCCATACTTATTACTGCACCTATTACATACATAGAACACTTAACTCTGATATTAACCCTCCCCTCAAACATCTCCTTGCCAACCTCAACAGAACACATGACCATAACACAAGGCACAGATCACTCTTTGATGTTCCTTGCGTCCATCTCACGCTATGCAAAAACTCAATGCACATAAAAGGCCCTAAAATCTGGAATTCATTACCTGTAAATATAAAAGAAACACTACCTGTTTATAAATTCAAGTCTCTTCTCAAAGATCACTTACTCACCCAAAACCAAATAAATACTGAATAACTGAACCTTATAAATTGTATAACTTAAATGTTTCTCACAATTATATCACATAAATGTTAAACCTAAAACCGAATCTAACTTTATTATTTTTTAAATACACTACCTAACAGAACACTTCATAAGACTGAATGTACAACAATGCATGCAGTGTTCAGTGGTCAGTCGTCAGTGTTCAGTGTTCAGTGGTCAGTCGTCAGTGTTCAGTGGTCAGTCGTCACGTGAGGTCACAGACCCTGAGCTGCTTTGGGGATTAGCGTGGACGGTTACAAAGCATGGCTTGCTTCTGCAGTGTTTTAAAAACTGAGTTTGGAGAGTTGAAGGAGGAGGTCTTGCTTCTCCAGGAGGAGATTAGGAGGCTGAAGGTCCACCTCAATGGGCCTGGGAGAGAGTGTGAGGTGGTTGGAGATGTGGGGAATGAGGCTTCTAGCAGTGAGGTGCAGTCTGTCTCTCACTGTGAGGAGGCTGTAGGTGGGGAGGTAGCAACGGGTACCAGCAGTGAGGTGCAGCCCAGCACCTGCTACAAGTGGCGAGTTGTTCACAGTAATGGGAGGCGCATCAGAGTAAGGAAAGTTAAGAGTGAAGATCTGAAGGTAGGAAATCGCTTCTCTGTTCTCCAGGATGAATGTACTTCAGTGGCCAGTGAAGGTAAGGGTACTACTGCCCCTGCTAATGAAGGTAAGCGCATTCTTGTGGTTGGTGACTCTCAGGTAAGATATGTTGACCGTGCTTTTTGTAATAGGAATAAGAAGATGAGAGATAGAGTGTGCTTCCCTGGAGCTGGTGTTGGGGACATTGTCAACAGACTGGATAATATCATGTCAGGTAATGGGAACAAGCCCATTATCTGTCTCAGTGCTGGTGGAAATGATATTGGGAAGGGTAGGAGAGAAGAGCTGCTAGATAAGTACAGGTCAGCTATAGATTTCATTAAGTCTAAGGGAGGGATCCCAATCATATGTAGCATCTTGCCTAGAAGGGGAGTAGGAAATGAATGGTTGTCTAGGGCAATTGGTGTAAATTGCTGGCTAGATAGATACTGCAAGGAACTTGCAATCCCATTCATTGACAACTGGAACAACTTTTATGGCAAACATGATATGTATGCAAGGGATGGGGTTCATCTCTCTGGGGCAGGGGTGGTAGCACTTGCAGACTCGATTGAGAAGGCCATTGGTGAAATGCCTATGATTTTAAACTGATGGAAGATAGAGGTATGGGTGTGTGTGGGAAACAAGCAGGTTGCAACACTAGGGTTGAAAACAGTAAATGTATAAAAGGCATTCAGCATGAAGTTATAAATAAAGACAATAGAACAGGTCAGAAAACAAAGGGGGACAGCAGAGGGCAGCAAGGGACTAGCTCCCTTAAGGTTTACTATACTAATAGCAGGAGTGTTAGAAATAAGATAGATGAGCTAAGATTAATTGCAAGTGCAGGAAACATAGATATTATTGCTATAACAGAGACCTGGCTCAATCTGAAAGATAGAGAGATGCCATCTGAATGTCACATACAAGGCTATAAATTATTCCACACTGACAGGGTCAACAGGAAAGGTGGTGGAGTAGCGATGTATGTCAGAGACAATTTAAATTGTTGTGTTAGACAAGATATTAAATTAGAAGCGTCAGCCACTGAATCTGTTTGGTTACAGCTTCTCGAGGGCCGAGAAAAACTAATTTTGGGTGTGATTTACAGGGCCCCAAATCTTGATAGGGAGTGCAGTAAACTTCTATGGGACGAAATTCGTAAGGCATCTACATACGAAAATGTTGTGCTAATGGGAGATTTCAACTATAGACAGATTGACTGGAGCAATTTGACAGGAAATTTAGAGTCGGGTGACTTTCTTGATACGATCCAGGATTGTTTTTTAAAACAGTTTGTGACAGAGCCAACTAGGGGAAATAACCTCCTTGACTTGGTTCTTGCCAGTAGGGAAACACTAATTAATAATCTTGAGGTTAATGATGAGCTTGGGGAGAGTGATCACAAATCACTCAGTTTTAACATATCATGGAATTCCCCTAATAATGGCAATCAAGTCTCCGTCCCTGACTTTCGCTTGGCTGATTTCATAGGACTGAAAAATTACTTAGGTGGGCTGAACTGGAATGACCTGACTAGGGGTCAGGTAGGTGGTGATGGTTGCCGATATGATGCTTTCCAGGGCATAGTTCTAGCTGCTCAGTCAAATTATGTTCCAAATAGGGAAATCAGATCAAACAAAAATGATCCTAAATGGATGAACAATAGATTAAAATATCTGATTGGTCAAAAGAGAGGCATATATAGGCAAATCAAAAGAGGAGAGGGGCAATTAAGAAATCGATATATTCAGTTAAAGAGAGAAATAAAAAAGGGAATTAGAAAAGCAAAAAGAGATTATGAGGTTAAAGTTGCAAGAGAATCGAAGACTAACCCAAAAGGATTCTTTCAGGTATACAGAAGTAAGATCAGGGACAAGATAGGCCCACTCAAAAGTTCCTCGGGTCAGCTCACTGACAGTGATAAGGAAATGTGTAGAATTTTTAACACATACTTCCTCTCAGTTTTTACACAGGAGGATACCAGTGATATTCCAGTAATGATAAATTATGTAGAACAGGACGATAATAAACTGTGCACTATTAGGGTCACAAGTGACATGGTCCTTAGGCAAATAGATAAATTAAAACCTAACAAATCCCCAGGCCCTGATGAACTGTATGCAAGGGTTCTAAAGGAATGTAAAGAGGAGCTTAGCACACCTTTGGCTAATCTTTTCAACATATCACTACAAACTGGCATGGTGCCAGATAAGTGGAAAATGGCAAATGTGATACCTATTTTCAAAACAGGTGACAGGTCCTTAGCTTCGAACTATAGACCAATAAGCCTAACCTCCATAGTGGGAAAATTTATGGAATCAATAATTGCCGAGGCAGTTCGTAGCCACCTTGAAAAGCATAAATTAATCAACGAATCTCAGCATGGTTTTACAAAGGGACGTTCCTGCCTTACGAATTTATTAACTTTTTTCACTAAGGTATTTGAGGAGGTAGATCATGGTAACGAATATGATATTGTGTATATGGACTTCAGTAAGGCTTTTGACAGGGTCCCACATCAGAGACTATTGAGGAAAATTAAAGCACATGGAATAGGAGGAGAAATTTTTTCCTGGATAGAGGCATGGTTGACAAATAGGCAGCAGAGAGTTTGCATAAATGGGGAGAAATCAGAGTGGGGAAGCGTCACGAGCGGTGTTCCACAGGGGTCAGTGTTGGGCCCCCTGCTGTTCACAATCTACATAAACGACATAGATGAGGGCATAAAGAGCGACATCGGCAAGTTTGCCGATGACACCAAAATAGGCCGTCGAATTCATTCTGACGAGGACATTCGAGCACTCCAGGAAGATTTGAATAGACTGATGCAGTGGTCGGAGAAGTGGCAGATGCAGTTTAATATAGACAAATGCAAAGTTCTAAATGTTGGACAGGACAATAACCATGCCACATATAAACTAAATAATGTAGATCTTAATATTACGGATTGCGAAAAAGATTTAGGAGTTCTGGTTAGCAGTAATCTGAAACCAAGACAACAGTGCATAAGTGTTCGCAATAAAGCTAATAGAATCCTTGGCTTCATATCAAGAAGCATAAATAATAGGAGTCCTCAGGTTGTTCTTCAACTCTATACATCCTTGGTTAGGCCTCATTTAGATTATGCTGCACAGTTTTGGTCACCGTATTACAGAATGGATATAAATTCTCTGGAAAATGTACAAAGGAGGATGACAAAGATGATCCCATGTATCAGAAACCTTCCCTATGAGGATAGACTAAGGGCCCTGAAACTGCACTCTCTAGAAAGACGTAGAATTAGGGGGGATATGATTGAGGTTTATAAGTGGAAGACAGGAATAAATAAAGGGGATGTAAATAGTGTGCTGATAATATCTAGCCTAGACAGGACTCGCAGCAATGGTTTTAAGTTGGAAAAATTCAGATTCAGGAGGGATATAGGAAAGTACTGGTTTGGTAATAGAGTTGTGGATGAGTGGAACAAACTCCCAAGTACCGTTATAGAGGCCAGAACGTTGTGTAGCTTTAAAAATAGGTTGGATAAATACATGAGTAGATGTGGGTGGGTGTGAGTTAGACCTGATAGCTTGTGCTAACGGGTCGGTTGCCGTGTTCCTCCCTTGAGTCAATGTGACCTGACCTGACTAGGTTGGGTGCATTGGCTTAAGCCGGTAGGGACTTGGACCTGCCTCGCATGGGCCAGTAGGCCTTCTGCAGTGTTCCTTCCTTCTTATGTTCTTATGTTCTTATATGACCTGTCTTTGTAATACTCATTTGTGCTTTATAGTTATCTGTTTACATTAATGTTTTATCACTGATTTCATCATTGCTTAGTTAATCTTAAGTTAATTTTAAGCCAGCCCGTAATGCTATGCATAGTATAAGTGGCTTTGGCATGCTGCTCTTATCTGTATTTTTTTTGTACCTCTGTATGTGTGCTCAAATTGTTAATAAATAAATAAATAAATAAATAAATAAATAAATAAATAAATAAGCAGGGAAAGGGTGTCTGAGAAAACTGGGAGGTAATATGGTTGTGGAAGTGGGTAAGGTGATTGGGGTGATGGGTGAATTAGTGGATGACTGGGGTGATGGGTGGGGTAGTGGATGGGTGGGGTGATCGGTGGGGCAGTGGGTAGTTGGGGTTATGGGTGAGGTAGTGGATAGTTGGGGTAATGGGTGGGGCAGTGGATGGCTGGGGTAATGGGTGGGGTAGTGGATGACTGGGGTGATGGGTGTAGTGGATGGTTGGGGTGATGGGTGGGGTAGTGAATGACTGGGGTGATGGGTGTAGTGGATGGTTGGGGTGATGGGTGGGGTAGTGAATGACTGGGGTGATGGGTGGAGTAATGGATGGTTGGGGTGATGGGTGGGGTAGTGAATGACTGGGGTGATGGGTGTAGTGGATGGTTGGGGTGATAGGTGGAGTAGTGGATGGCTGGGGTAATGGGTGGGGTAGTGAATGACTGGGGTGATGGGTGTAGTGGATGGTTGGGGTAGTGGATGGCTGGTATGCCGTGTGAAGCAATGGATGGCTGGGGTGATGGGTAGGTGGGTTTGAGAAAGGCAAGTTATGTTATGTGCCCACCATGTGATTATAACGAAGAAAGTTTGAGCATCCAAATGAAACATTAGTATGGTTGGCTGGCCACAGAGGCTGAATGTAACCTGCACACCACCAGTCAAGGATATTGTAATCCCTAAAACAGAGATGAAAGTAATCTCTCGACATATATAGACAGAGATGTACACCTAGGTGTATAAGACCTTGATCAGGATGGTTGTTCAGAGAATGATGTGGCCCTGTGCATGCGCAGTGGCAAAATAATTCCACAAAGAAAAAAGGTCACAGATAGAGGGCTGAAGTGTAAAAAACTTTCTTCCTTCGCCACTGCAGACTTGATTACTTACCACAAAAACGGCAGTAAACAAGGGAACAACATGAACAACAGAAGCAGTACCGGAAGTGAGAGCAACGGCAATAACAACGCGAGAAATACATCACTTTCTCCTGTCTTGCCACCCTCATGGGTGAGAGCCAGGCGCCGCCTCCAACAAATGTCAAGGTACACTTACGGAGTATTACTCTAGTGCACCTTTAGAAACGAGACAAGAATTTCTTTGTGTACCTACCCTTCCGCTCAGTGGAGTGTGCTAGCCCAAGTGTTCTCACCAGGGTTAAGTCCCAGCTCCTGGCTCCATTCTCTTAACCTACGGTCGGCTAGCGCAGGTGGTCCCTTGCATCTTTGGTTCTACCATACCTACATCAGTTCTACTATACCTACACTAGTTCTTGTACTATACCTACTTCTGACATCTGACAGAAGTAGGTAGGCTGATGATACTAGAATCTGAATGACAGTGTCATCCACTGAGGACACTGCAAATCTCCAAAAGGACACTAACCAAGTCTTGAAATGGGCCTCAATGAAGACAAATTTCAACTACTCCATTATGGAAAACTGGAGAAAATAAAAACGAGATCGGAGCATAAAACAAATTCCAACCACACACTAGAGCGAAAAACTAATGTGAAGGACTTTGGAGTATACCTGGAGAGGGTTTCGGGGATCAACGCCCCCGCGGCCCGGTCTGTAACCAGGCCTCGTAGATCAGTTTGATCAAGCAGACTGTTACTGTCGGCCGCACGCAAACCGACGTACGAACCACAGCCCGGCTGGTCAGGTACTGATTGTAGGTGCCTGTCCAGTGCCTTCCTGAAGACAGCCAGGGGTCTACTCGTAATTCCCGTTATGTATACTGGGAGGCAGTTGAATGGTCTTGGGCGGATATTGCATCTCTTTCCCAGTCTTATACTTTCGTAGGGAGTGATTTTCGTGTGCAAATTTGGGACTAGTCCCTCTAGGATTTCCCTAGTGTATATTATTATGTATCTTTCTCGCCTGCGTTCAGGAAGTACAAATCAAGGGATTTTAACTGTTCCCAGTAATTTAGGTGCTTTATCGTACTTATACGTGCCGTGAAAGTTCTCTGTACATTCTCCAGGTCTGCACTTTCCCCTGCTTTGAAAGGGGCTGTTAGTGTGCAGCTTCAGCAACTCTGTTGCTCTGTATGACCTTAGTGGGTTTAGCGCATGGTTTTGATAATAATAATGTTGTTCTATATATTGTGTCTTCTTTCTCCACAAATCTGCCTCTGTTTCGCTCTTTAACCAGCCTAGTCATGGCTTAATGACTCAGACACATGTGCATCATTGTTTTGTGGACTTTCGCCGTTGCTTTCTTGTATGTTTCTACGGTCACTTTCACTTTTTCATGGTTTTATTAAACCCTCTGAGAACACATTCATAGATTTGATTTCTTCAGGTAAGTTACTTATATAAATTAAAATAAGTCTTGTGGTAAATGGTGAGTTGTGTGTGTGTGTGTGTGTGTGTGTGTGTGTGTGTGTGTGTGTGTGTGTGTACTCACCTAATTGTGGTTGCAGGGGTCGAGACTCAGCTCCTGGCCCCGCCTCTTCACTGATCGCTACTGGATCCTCTCTCTCTCTGCTTCCTGAGCTTTGTCATACCTCTTCTTAAAACTATGTATGGTTCCTGCCTCCACTACTTCACTTGCTAGGCTATTCCACTTGCTGACAACTCTGACTGAAGAAATACTTCCTAACGTCCCTGTGACTCGTCTGAGTCTTCAGCTTCCATTTGTGACCCCTTGTCCCTGTGTCCCCTCTCTGGAACATCCTATCTCTGTCCACCTTGTCTATTCCCCGCAGTATCTTGTATGTCGTTATCATGTCTCCCCTGACCCTTCTGTCCTCCAGTGTCGTCAGTCCGATTTCCCTTAACCTTTCCTCGTACGACATTCCCTTGAGCTCTGGGACTAGCCTTGTTGCAAACCTTTGTACTTTCTCTAACTTCTTGACGTGCTTGACCAGGTGTGGGTTCCAGACTGGTGCTGCATACTCCAGTATGGGCCTAACATACACAGTGTACAGTGTCTTGAACGATTCCTTATTAAGGTATCGGAACGCTATTCTCAGGTTTGCCAGGCGCCCGTATGCTGCAGCGGTTATTTGGTTGATGTGTGCCTCCGGTGATGTGCTCGGTGTTATGGTCACCCCAAGGTCTTTCTCCCTGAGTGAGGTCTGTAGTCTTTGTCCACCTAGCCTATACTCTGTCTGCGGTCTTCTTTGCCCCTCCCCAATCTTCATGACTTTGCATTTGGCTGGATTGAATTCGAGAAGCCAGTTACTGGACCACATATCCAGCCTCTCCAGGTCTCTTTGCAGTCCTGCCTGTGTGTGTGTGTGTGTGTGTGTGTGTGTGTGTGTGTGTGTGTGTGTGTGTGTGTGTGTGTGTGTGTGTGTGTGTGTGTGTGTGTGTGTAAATAAGTCAGAGTTACTTTTTTCTATTGGGGTCCTTTGTACATCTCCGTTATCTTAACAAAACATATATTAAACTTTAACCCACATAACGAGTTTCTCCCTGACACCGACACGGCAATTATCTTCTTCCTCTCTGGAGAATTTGACATTGTTCTCAATAATACTGATAAATAAAACAAACTTGACACCGATTAATAAGCAGACATGGTGCCCTTGGCTGTTCCTATGTCCATTCCTTCCTCAAAGTTCACTTAATTGTCTGTACCCGATGCCAGCCTCTCACTTAGATCTATCGATATGATGCCGTAACTACTGAACCCTTAGTGCGATGCTTGCACATATTTGTTTTTCATCGCCCTATTGAATAGGCCGATGAAAAACAAGTCTCGCAGCTCAGATTGAGAGACTGTTGAAGTCTCGCAGTTCAGAGAGACTATTAAAGTCTCGTAGCTCAGACTGACAACTTTCATTATTTCACGCCTGCAACCCATCCTGTGTGATGGAATATATCTGGGAAACATAAGTACCTTTTGTTCCCACAATGTATCATATAAAACAACCTAGGAGCACATGACCTTGTTTAAAAGAAAAAGAATGCTTTCCATTCCCTCACCATTATAGTGAAGATACTGCGGATACTGAGCTCTCTGGTAATCCGTCCACCGAAAGACTGATGGAACAACAAGGCCTCCCATGTTCGAGTCTCCTCTGGTACGATATCCTTCTTTAAGTCCTCCTCTTCCTCTTTCTCCTCTTCATCCTCCTCCCCCTCTTCTTCTTCATCATCGTCCTCTGGTATCTTAAAACTCAAGAGTTTTCCTGCTGGAGGGGTTGAGGTTTTGTTGGTAGCTAGCAAGGCGGTAGTGATTCTCTTCTCTCTAGGAGGCTCCTCCTCCTCCTCCTCTAGGTTCACTGTCTTAGGGGTCCTGCTCTCCATCCTTCCTCCGGTTTCATTCTTCATGGAGCCCTTCATTTATATATTTACTTTTTATGCCACTTGGATTTGCTTTCTATGTCATGTAAGCTTTGTCTGGAGTCTGTTGTTTTATGTTAGTAGAGGCAGGATGTACAGCAGCAGTGAGTCACCCGACACACACACACACACCACAAAACTACAGCTTGCGTTATGTAGGTGGGCGCATCAGCAACATAATTTCATGTTACATTTTCAGAGGATGTACTAGGGTCAGCATCCCCTGCTATTGGTGTAGGTGGTCATGACGTTCGTCCAGACGTCGTACCTCTCATTGGTCACACATAAAATTACGCTTAAAAATGAGACACTATGCTGAATCACATTAGTGTTGCGACATTCCCAATGGAGGAGCAGCAGGAAGATGAGGGACAGGAGGACGATGAGGAGGAGCAGGAGGAAAATGAGGAGCAGGAGGACGATGAGGAGGATACAGAAGGAAAAGCAGGAACATATAAGGAAATAACACCAGGATTATTATTATTAGATTTATGGAGGGGGGGGCGCTAAATCCATGGAAGGTATTCGGGCTGAATTCAAGGAATTGGAACAGAAGTCCAATTCCTTAGATCAAGAGCCCCTCACCAGCATCAAGGAACCTCCCTCGAGGGAAGGAGGTGGAGGAGGAGGAGAAAGAAAGACGAGATGGGGCACCATTCTGATCAACAATAATCATGAGCCAAAGTATAGTACAAAGGCCTGCAGTGCCTGGCATGCTGAGAACAAGCTTTAAGGACAGTCAAAGGGGGAATCACAAAATGAGAAATAAGGTGCACACAGTAGAAAGTGGTTTAGAAAGACACGTAAGCAAACACTATAACATATTTATTAAAAAACTTTTCGGTCCTGGGACCTTGAAACGTTTTCTAATAAATATGTTATAGTGTTTGCTTACGTGTCTTTCTAAACCAACCTGTCGGTATTTATTACCAAGGTTTATACCACAGTAGAAAGTATTGCCTATAATGTGCAAGGATTTCAGGGAGATGTTAAACCGAAAAGTGTTTGGAGAGATGGAGAGAGCATAAGAACACTCGCCCCTACAGCTATAGTACACCCAGACAAAGAGATCAAACTGTTATGGTGTGAACCAGCCAGAGGCGTGAGAGAGTCTGCTAGTCTGAAGTGGTCCTAGAAGGGAGGTAACCTTCTGCAACATCAGACTGCCACAGCACCTAGTTAACAACTTCATACCAGAGTGGTCAATACATGACGGAAGGCAATGACTAGCCGTGTTTCTGACTAGCTACGATAACATGCGTAATTGGAATACAAGTGCTTCATAACAGAGCCGAGTGAGACGTACCTGCCGTGAACATCCGCCTTGGTACTCAGCGCATGCCGTACAGGGAACGACTTTGACGGCCTATTGTAATGCTGGTTTTAATTTCAAGAGGAAAAGTGAGATGAGGCGGAAACTTAAGTCATTGTGAAGTGAAGAATATAGGTCCTTATGGTACCCCTTCCCATCCTTCTCTCATAGGAACATAAGGAGCACTGCGACAGGCCTACTGGCCCATGCTAGGCAGGTCCAAGTTACCTGCTGGCCCAAGCTATTCACATTTCATACACTTCCTTCACCTCTCACACACTTGTCTCACCTCTCACACACTTGTCTCACCTCTCACACACTTGTCTCACCTCTCACACACTTGTCTCACCTCTCACACACTTGTCTCACCTCTCACACACTTGTCTCACCTCTCACACACTTGTCTCACCTCTCACACACTTGTCTCACCTCTCACACACTTCCCTCGCCTCTCACACACTTCCCTCACCTCTCATACACTTCCCTCACCTCTCACGCACTTCCCTCACCTCTCACATCCATCACGCTCACCTCCTCAGTACAAAAAAAAATATTAAAATTAATCAAAATTACAGGTGAGATAAAATTATTATTATTATTATTATTATTATTATTATTATTATTATTATTATTATTATTATTATTATTATTATCATAAGCACCGGATACACGTCATCACAGCAACGTTACGACATACGTCGTGCTTCCTAGAGACTAATGAAAACCCAGACCTCGTCGTTCATCCTGGACAACAAATGAGGTGCCAGAGAGCCGGCCAGAACGTGTACTCGCCTAACTGTTTCTACAGGGGTCGGGGCCTAGCTCCTGGTCCTGCCTCTTAACTATCATCGATCGGCATTACTGATCCCCTGCCTCCTGAGGCCGGTCGTACCTACTTTTGAAACTGTATGGTAGTAAGTTCCTCTCTACTCATTAAATACGTAAAAAATCACCATCACTAGTTCAGCCTCACACTACAGTGATCACCATCACTAGTTCTGCCTCACCCAACAGTGATCACCATCACTAGTTCAGCCTCACACTACAGTGATCACCATCACTAGTTCAGCCTCACACTACAGTGATCACCATCACTAGTTCAGCCTCACACTACAGTGATCACCATCACTAGTTCAGCCTCACACTACAGTGATCACCATCACTAGTTCAGCCTCACACTACAATGATCACCATCACTAGTTCAGCCTCACACTACAGTGATCACCATCACTAGTTCTGCCTCACACTACAGTGATCACCATCACTAGTTCTGCCTCACACTACAATGATCACCATCACTAGTTCAGCCTCACACTACAATGATCACCATCACTAGTTCAGCCTCACACTACAATGATCACCATCACTAGTTCTGCCTCACCCTACAATGATCACCATCACTAGTTCTGCCTCACCCTACAGTGATCACCATCACTAGTTCAGCCTCACACTACAGTGATCACCATCACTAGTTCAGCCTCACACTACAATGATCACCATCACTAGTTCTGCCTCACACTACAATGATCACCATCACTAGTTCTGCCTCACCCTACAGTGATCACCATCACTAGTTCAGCCTCACACTACAATGATCACCATCACTAGTTCAGCCTCACACTACAATGATCACCATCACTAGTTCTGCCTCACCCTACAGTGATCACCATCACTAGTTCAGCCTCACACTACAGTGATCACCATCACTAGTTCTGCCTCACCCTACAGTGATCACCATCACTAGTTCAGCCTCACACTACAATGATCACCATCACTAGTTCTGCCTCACCCTACAGTGATCACCATCACTAGTTCAGCCTCACACTACAATGATCACCATCACTAGTTCTGCCTCACCCTACAGTGATCACCATCACTAGTTCAGCCTCACACTACAATGATCACCATCACTAGTTCTGCCTCACCCTACAATGATCACCATCACTAGTTCAGCCTCACACTACAATGATCACCATCACTAGTTCAGCCTCACACTACAGTGATCCCCATCACTAGTTCAGCCTCACACTACAGTGATCCCCATCACTAGTTCAGCCTCACACTACAGTGATCACCATCACTAGTTCAGCCTCACACTACAGTGATCACAATCACTAGTTCAGCCTCACACTACAGTGATCACCATCACTAGTTCAGCCTCACACTACAGTGATCACCATCACTAGTTCAGCCTCACACTACAGTGATCACCATCACTAGTTCAGCCTCACACTACAGTGATCACCATCACTAGTTCAGCCTCACACTACAATGATCACCATCACTAGTTCAGCCTCACACTACAGTGATCACCATCACTAGTTCAGCCTCACACTACAGTGATCACCATCACTAGTTCAGCCTCACACTACAGTGATCACCATCACTAGTTCAGCCTCACACTACAGTATCACCATCACTAGTTCAGCCTCACACTACCGTGATCACCACCACCACTAGTTCAGCCTCACACTACATTGATCACCACTAGTTCAGCCTCACACTACAGTGATCACCATCACTAGTTCAGCCTCACACTACAGTGATCACCATCACTAGTTCCGTCTCACACTACAGTGATCACCATCACTAGTTCCGTCTCGCAATATCGAGAATCAACACAATTCAGAGTATTTTTCCAGACTTAACCTGTTAGGCAGGTAACGTGAGTCTAGTTTTTCCTCCATGTCTTACGACGTCACTGCTAGTTAGAGACGCAACCACATACGTTACCAGTGTCACGCACCACCTACGTTATTGCTAGTTGATGACGCAACTACATACCTTACCAATGTGACGTACCACCTACGTCACTGCTAGTTGGTGACGCAACCACATACTTCACCATTAATCGTGACGTACCACCTACGTCACTCCCCCCCCAATTTACAAAATATAAACTCTATAAAAATATTAAGGAAAACTTATATTAAGATCAGTCAACAATACCGTGGCTGCTACAATTCACAAGTAACAATACCGTGGCTGCTACAATTCACAAATAACAATACCCTGGCTGCTACAATTCACAAATAACAATACCCTGGCTGCTACAATTCACAAATAACAATACCCTGGCTGCTACAATTCACAAATAACAATACCATGGCTGCTACAATTCACAAATAACAATACCCTGGCTGCTACAATTCACAAGTAACAATACCGTGGCTGCTACAATTCACAAATAACAATACCATGGCTGCTACAATTCACAAATAACAATACCCTGGCTGCTACAATTCACAAGTAACAATACCGTGGCTGCTACAATTCACAAGTAACAATACCGTGGCTGCTACAATTCACAAGTAACAATACCGTGGCTGCTACAATTCACAAGTAACAATACCGTGGCTGCTACAATTCACAAGTAACAATACCGTGGCTGCTACAATTCACAAGTAACAATACCGTGGCTGCTACAATTCACAAGTAACAATACCGTGGCTGCTACAATTCACAAGTAACAATACCGTGGCTGCTACAATTCACAAGTAACAATACCGTGGCTGCTACAATTCACAAATAACAATACCCTGGCTGCTACAATTCACAAGTAACAATACCGTGGCTGCTACAATTCACAAGTAACAATACCGTGGCTGCTACAATTCACAAGTAACAATACCGTGGCTGCTACAATTCACAAGTAACAATACCGTGGCTGCTACAATTCACAAGTAACAATACCGTGGCTGCTACAATTCACAAGTAACAATACCGTGGCTGCTACAATTCACAAGTAACAATACCGTGGCTGCTACAATTCAAAAGTAACAATACCGTGGCTGCTACAATTCACAAGCAACAATACCGTGGCTGCTACAATTCACAAGTAATACCGTGGCTGCTACAATTCACAAATAACAATACCGTGGCTGCTACAATTCACAAGCAACAATACCGTGGCTGCTACAATTCACAAACAATACCGTGGCTGCTACAATTCACAAGTAACAATACCGTGGCTGCTACAATTCACAAGTAACAATACCGTGGCTGCTACAATTCACAAGTAACAATACCGTGGCTGCTACAATTCACAAGCAACAATACCGTGGCTGCTACAATTCACAAACAATACCGTGGCTGCTACAACTCACAAGTAACAATACCGTGGCTGCTACAATTCACAAGTAACAATACCGATTCACAAATAACTCACAATTTAGGCAAGATTTCGGTCTTTCCCGGACCATCATCAGTGATTTGATAATGGTCCCAATTATTGTCCGAAGTTCCCTCTCCGAATTGTAGATAAACACACACACACACACACACACACACACACACACACACACACACACACACACACACACACACACACACACATATGCACAGGACGAGGAACAATCTGGACAGTGAAGTAGTAGAGAAAGGATCCATACATAGCTTTAAGAAGAGGTACGACAAGGCTCTTTGAAGCCAGGAGTGGGCCTAGTAGCGACCAGAAAAGAGGTAGGGCCAGGATCTGTGAATCGACCCCTGCAACCACATATAGGTGAGTACACACACTGCTGGAGAATTACTCATTGTGTGACGCAATTTCTGCGGAAGTACCTGACTGACAGATACTAATATGACGAGGATAAAACTGCAACACAAGGAAAACATGTACAGAACAAGGTAAAGAACTGCAACACAAGGAAAACATGTACAGAACAAGGTAAAGAACTGCAACACAAGGGAAACATATACAGAACAAGGAAAAGAACTGCAACACAAGGAAAACATGTACAGAACAAGGAAAAGAACTGCAACACAATGAGAACACGTACACAACAAGGAAAAGGATTGCAACACAATGAGAACACGTACAGAACAAGAAAAAACAGCAACACCAGGAAAAGACATTCAGAACTAGGAAACAAACCATGCCACGGGTGGGGTTAGAATCCGCGATTAGTCACAAAACCGTCGCGTTAGCCACTGGATCAGCTAGCTACAATAAGCTTCATCCAACTAGGTATATTTCTACACCCGTTATGTTAACGGCTTTGAGGGGACTTGAGCTAGAGTTCGTCACGGCCACGCTAGCGGGAGATTCGTCTGTAAAAACTTGCATTTGTGGTCACAGTGGTGCCTATGCTAACCTTCATATGGTGTAGAAATATACCTAGTTGGACGAATCTTATTGTAGTTAGCTGGTCCAGTGGCTAACGCGACGGTCTGGAGTTCTGTGATTCTCTGATCGCGGGTTCTAACCCCACCCGTGGTTGGTTTACAATCGTGTCATTACGATTTCGTGAGTCAGAACTAGGAAACCAGGTGGATGGCAGCCACAGTGAGGCAGGAAGGTCCTGCCAGGGCCTTCACTTGTTTAATGACGTCAGTATCTAACATAGTTCCCAAGAGTCAATTTCTTGTCTCATCTATTTTTTTTTTTTTTGTCAATTATTTTCAGTGCTATGTTACTGCGTCTGTATGGACGTTGTGCGCATTATTTATGTTATCTGTCTTGTTAGTGTAATGCTGTCTTTTGTTCTGGTTTTGTGTGTTTTATGTTACCTTATCTTATGTTACCTTATGTTACCTTATGTTATGTTACCAATGTTATGTTACCTTATGTTATGTTACCTTATGTTATGTTACCTTATGTTATGTTACCTTATGTTATGTTACCTTATGTTATCTTATGTTATGTTACCTTATGTTATGTTACCTTATGTTATGTTACCTTATGTTATGTTACCTTATGAGAGTAAGACACATGTGCAACATCTGGGTATCTTTATTGTAGACGTTTCGCCATCCAGTGGCTTTATCAATACAAATTCTAGGACATAACGTGAAGACAGTAGAACTATGTACAGAAGATGAGGTAATCAGTCCCTCAAGCTAGGAGTAGGTGCGAACAGCATAATAGTCGTGGAGATTCTGAATCTCCACGACTATGGTGCTGTTCGCACCTACTCCTAGGTTGAGGGACTGATTACCTCATCTTCTGTACATAGTTCTACTGTCTTCACGTTATGTCCTAGAATTTGTATTGATAAAGCCACTGGATGGCGAAACGTCTACAATAAAGATACCCAGATGTTGCACATGTGTCTTACTCTCATCTTGTCGGTATTATATACCATTCGTACACAACATGTTACCTTATGTTATGTTACCTTATCTTATGTTACCTTATGTTATGTTACCTTATGTGATGTTACCTTATGTTACCTTATGTTATGTTACCTTATGTTACCTTATGTTATGTTAACTTATATTATTAATGAGACACTTGTGCAACATTTGGTTATCTTTATCCCGGAAACGTTTCGCCACGCAGTCCAATGCAGATAAAAATGAAAGACGAAGAGGAGTTTGAGGTAATCAGTCCCTCAGCTTGGTGTCGATGTGTTCAGCTCAGGCTGAGGGACTGACTACCTAAAACTCCTCCTTGTCTTTCACTTTTCTCTGCACTGTACAGAAGAAGCCACTCCACAAGTCTTATTTATCAACTTGTTAGTTTTAAAAACCATTTATTCACACCTTATGTTGTTATGTTACCTTGTTATGTTACCTTGGGTTACGTTACGTTACTTTTGGTCAGGTCAGGTCAGGTCATGTCATGTCACTACAACTCTGAACTGCCTCAATACTTCCCCACCAATATATGACACTATTCCTGCTGTTATCACTAACTGTGACTTGCAAAATTAACTGCCCATTATTTACATTTCTGTTTTTAAATATCTATTTAGTATCTCGGCCAGATTATTTTTTTTTCAATATTGATGATAAATTCAATAAAGAAGAACTGACCTTACGAGCCAACTTTATTACCATCATTACCTTAATTTTAATCCTTAAATATTACTCTAATATTGAAACTATAAGTATTTAGAAATAATGTATGAAAGGAGGAACACTGCAGCAGGAATACTGGCCCATACTAGGCATGTTCTTCTCAAACCCAAACCCACTTACAGAAATATTTGACCAACCCATGTTCAATAGTACCCAGGGAATGAGGGTTGATAACTCTATTAACTAACCCTGTTACGTTGCTACTACACACACACACACACACACATAGTAGCGACCAGTGAAGAGGCCGGGCCAGGAGCTAGGACTCGACCCCTGCAACCTCAACTAGGTGAGTACACACACACATACACACACCTGACCACTCGACCCTTGCAACCTCAACTAGGTGAGTACACACACACACACACACACACACACACCTGACCACTCGACCCCTGCAACCTCAACTAGGTGAGTACATACATGTTTGATAAAGCTCATGGAGCAGGAACATTGACCTAGTAGCGACCAGGGAAGAGGCAGAGCCAGGAGCTGTGACTCGACCCCTGCAACCACAAACAGGTGAGAATACAACTAGGTGAGCATACACACACACACACACACACACACACACACACACACACACACACACACACACACACACATATATACAACAGGCCTAGTGTCTAATCGACATGTGCCTAGGACAAAATGGTAACTAACACACACACACACAAACAAACAAAGCACACAATGACCCCTATAACCACAATTAGGTGAGTACAGGAGCTGTGATTCGATCCCTGCAACCACATATTTGCGAGTACACACACAAATACACCTACTGAAGCCACCTAAACACCCTGCACCCCATGTACCCACCCACTACAATGAATGCTATATGGGTCCTTACCCCCACTCCCCACACATTTCACTCCCTTCACCCTCCACTCCCTCACACCCACATAAACAGGCAGCACTGAACTACACAGCCTATCCTTGACATGGATATTATCCAAGGTAACGGAAAAGATAATCATAAAGAGCTCCTGCTTCCTAAACGACAACCAGCTCAGGTTTGGAGACGAAAAATGATCTTTTACGAACTAAATGGAACTTTAACACGCTAAATGAAGTGATATTGACTGGTACTCGCTCTGAGGAATAAAAAAAAACTTACTATACCACGGTTGCAAAACCCGCACTGAGGAGAGGGACAAATGCAGTATAATGCGATCCTGTATTGACTTATGCTTCGTCCACACTGTGGGCTTTATCAAGTTACAAACAGATCTACCTGGTTGTATATGAGCCGGACAACCTACCCGTCTACCTGGTTGTATATGAGCCGGACAACCTACCCGTCTATCTGGTTGTATATGAGCCGGACAACCTACCCGTCTACCTGGTTGTATATGAGCCGGACAACCTACCCGTCTACCTGGTTGTATATGAGCCGGACAACCTACTCGTCTACCTGGTTGTATATGAGCCGGACAACCTACCCAACATTCTCCACCTGACTCTACTATATATACTCATGTATTCTTTACTCTGGTAGATCTGTTTGTGACTTGATAAAGCTCACTCTGTGGGCGAAACGTAGTCAATAAAGGATCACAGTATACTGCATTTGTTTATTTTTTCCACCGTGTCGGTATTTTATACCTTTTATCTCCATTGATTACCTCTCATTCCCCAGGAACTGTATAACCCAACGGGGTTATACAGTTATTTAATAATAATAATAATAATAATAATAATAATAATAATAATAATAATAATAATAATAAAGAGGGGCCGCAGATGTATCAGATCACTTTTTAGTTGTAGCTACAGTAAAAAGTAGATGGGATACAAGGAAAATGGAAGCAGCAAGTAAGAGAGAGGTGAAGGTTTATAAACTAAAGGAGGAAGCAGTTAAGGTAAGGTATAAACATCTGTTGGAGGATAGATGGGTTAGTGAGAGTATAGGCAATGGGGCAAATTAAAAGTAAATTAAAAGTGAATATAGGAAAGAGTAAGGTGATTAAGATAAAAAAATTAGGTAACGAAAGATTGGATATCAGATTGGAGGGAAAGAGTATGGAGGAGGTGACTGTATTCAGACATTTGGGAGTGGACGTGTCAGCAGATGGGTCTATGAAAGACGAGGTAAATCATAGAACTGATGAGGGGACAAAGGTGAGTGGTGCACTGAGGAGTCTCTGGAGACAAAAAAACTTTGGCCATGGAAGCAAAGAGGGAAATGTATGAGAGTATAGTTATACCAACGCTCTTATATGGGTACGAAGCATGGGTGGTGAATGTTGCAATAAGGAGAAGGCAGGAGGCAGTAGAGATGCTGTGTCTGAGGGCAATGTGTGGTGTGAATATAATGCAGAGAATTTGTAGTTTGGAAATATGGAGGAGGAGGTGCGGGATTACCAAAACTATTATCCAGAGGCTGGGGAGGGGTTGTTGAAGTGGTTCGGACATGTAGAGAGGGTGGAACGAAGTAGAATGACTTCGAGAGTGTATAAATTTATAATGGAGGGAAGGCGGGGTGGAGGTCGGCCTAAGAAATGTTGGAGGGAAGGGGTAAAGGATGTTTTGTGTTCGAGGGGCTTGGACTTGTAGCAAGCATGCATGAGCATGTTAGATAGGAGCGAATGGAGACAAATGGTTTTTAAAACTTGACGTGCTGTTAGAGTGTGAACAAGGTAATATTTATAAAGGGATGCAGGGAAACCAGGAGGCCGGACTTGAGTCCTGGAGATGGGAAGTACAGTGCCTGCACTCTGAAGGAGGGGTGTTAATGTTGCAGTTTTATAACTGTAGTGTAAGCGCAACTCTGGCAAGACAGTGATGGAGTGAATGATGGTGAAAATTCTTCTTTTTCGGGCCACCCAGCCTTGGTGGGAAACGGCCGATGTGTTAATAATAAAAAAATATTAATGTACATTACTCCAGAGAATACACCAGATAGCAGTCATGAATAACTGGTAGCTATTACAAAGGTTGTCAGAATAAATGAAGGAGGAAGAGGAGACAAAGAGTAATGGTGAGAGAGGATGTACCTGAACAGACGTGAGGTCCCACAAGCGTCGTTGTTGGGTCTGCTGTTCCTCACACATGTCACATTCCAGAAGGAATAAAATCTTTTGTTTCCCTGCTACCGAACAGACTACAGGTTAGGTTGTTAGCTTAATATTTTTTATTATGTATCCCATACCCATGGCGTAGGCGGCAAAAGATTACAGAGGCGCATAATGGGTCCAGGGACTGGGGTCGCAAAGTACTGATAGTTAAACAAGTTACAGTGGTACTACAGGGATGATTAGACAAATGGCTATTAGTATCCAGTCCCAGCCTGTGCAAAGTTATGCATACTGGGGAAGAGGAAAGAAGCCTAGACACGGAGTATAGGCTTGTTGGGACAGAGGTTGCAAACTTCGATCAAGAAGGACCTTGTTAGGTGAAAGGACACATGTACAATTAATGCAGCATTTTATTGTGGCAACGTTTCGCTTTCCAAGAGCTTCGTCAAGGCGTTACAAGCAATACAAGGACACAGGTACTCACTAAAAGCTAAAGACAAAAATATATGAAAGTAAGTAATGAATGTATCGTATATGCATATTGCTTTTATTATTGTTTTTTAGGCCTAGTTCTACTGTTCACATAATGTGATAGTGTAAACATATTATCACGCATTTATATGCATTTATATACCTCTGTGTCCCTACATTGTTTGTAAACGGCTGGACAAAGCTCCTGGAGAGCGAAATGTTGCCACAATAAAATGTCGCATTGGTTGCACTTGTGTCCTTTTACCAAACATGTTGTAGGTAATTCTACCAACATTATTACAAGAAGGACCTTGGGGTAAGCCTGGCACCGAGTATATTGTCAGAGGCGTATAACAGCGGAGCAGTCGGCCAAGTAAGTCATCAAACTTATCACAAACACAGACGCAGTATAGAATCTGCTTTTATCACCACTGCCAGCACCATCACACAATATTTTGGCAGTTTTTACGGTTTCAGACATTCTAGTCAGGCTCCTCCTGCCCAGAAACTGACTCAGTCATCATATATTCCTTTACCAGCATGCAGCATCTGACCTGCCTACTGTTTACACTCCATCTACTTCAATTATGTTGATACGACACATGTGCAACAGTTCGGTATCTTTATTCCTAAAGGTTTCGCCTACACAATAGGCTTCTCCAGTCAAGTACAGAGAAGGCAGCAGAAGCAGTAAAGGTGTAAAGACGATGTAATCAGTCCATCACCCTCGAAGACGTAGCTCTGGATGTGGTCAGTCCCTCAGCTGATGTGGTCAGTCCCTCAGCTGATGTGGTCAGTCCCTCAGCTGAGGTGGTCAGTCTCAGCTGAGGAACTGACCACCTCAAAACTACGAATCTTACTTATCAACTTGTCGATATTGTATACCACTATCATATTCACTCATTTCTATGAACTAAATTGATAAAGTCCTTGGAGGGCGAAACGTTCCCTTCAATTTTTTACTGCCGCTTTTGTTACTTTACACACTTGTTCGAATGTCCGTTTTTAAATACCAAACGAAGCCTCAACATCGACCTCCAGGAGCCTCATCAAAGAATCCTTCTGACTCTATATATGATGTGGCTCAGACCTGTCATAGCATGCAGCACCTGCCTGCAGCCTACACCTCATCATGTATGTAGAAAAAACAAAGTAGAGGTCCAATAGTCTGCAGGAAGGCTGGTCTCAGAGTAGTGTGGGCTGCCTACCAGCAATGGCTAAAAGAAATGGCGCTGCTGAGCTTAAAGACTCAGTGGAGACATGATAGCAACATACAAAATAATCAAGGAACTTGAAAGGGCAGACAGGGTTAGAATGCTTGGGAGGCAGCGGAGGTGTGGGCGGCAGCAGAGGTGTGGGCGGCAGCAGAGTTGTGGGTGGCATGGTGAGTGTGTCACCTGGGAGGGGCAAGATACAGTGGTGTTTTCTTACCTGTTGCTCAAGACAGGTTCGCTCACCTCCTCCGGCAATGATAACAACGCTAGCTTACTGCATTTCATTTGTTACATTATCTTTCGTATACCAACCTCACGACCCACACAGTTCCTGCATTAATGGTTCATACTAACATTATGTTGTATATTGAAGGGATGGAGGACACAAGGCTGCAACTTCAACTAAACATAAACTGACCAGCGACGTTTATCATGGTGTCACAAGGGGTGGGTCTTGCTTTACAAATTTACCGACTTTTTCCACTGTGTTATGTGAAGGGGTGAAGCCATGACAGAAGGTATGATGCTGTTTATCTTGACTAAAGTAAGGCTTTTGATCAAGTTCGCGTAATAAAATGCTTTATTATGCAGTAAAAACGAAATGCCTCTGTATTTGACTAAAGAAGCCTACTGTGTAGGCGAAACGTTTCAACAATAAAGCTACCCAACTTTTGCCCATGTGTCTTAATCAACAAGGATTCAAGTATTGTTGAGTGGCGGTGTACAGGCGAAATGTAGCGTTAATGACCCTCATCCAGTAGATAGGCATAAAACCTAACAAAAAAAAAAAGGGCGGGGGGGAGTGATAATAACATAACAACAACGGTGCACCACATTCTGGAGAAGTTCCTCCCTGACTCGAGTCACGGGTGACTTCTCACGAGTTATCACAAATAGGTTGAAGGCAGAATAGGGAGTGATCACAAGTGGCTCCCCGCAAGGAGCAGTACTGGGTCCTTTGTTGTTAATACTCGACATCGCTGACCTACATCCTAGACGAAGGAATGAATAGTAATCTATGAGATACTGAAATGTTTGTTCAAATTTCACTCGTTCGTGATGTCACACAGCCAGACTCCAGAATTAAAGTACAGTGGACCCCCGGTTAACGAACTTTTTTCATTCCAGTAGTATGTTCAGGTGCCAGTACTGACCGAATTTTTTCCCATAAGGAATATTGTGATGTAGATTAGTCCATTTCAGACCCCCAAACATACACGTACAAACGCACTTACATAAATACACTTACATAATTGGTCGCATTTGGAGGTGATCGTTAACCGGGGGTCCACTGTACTGTGTACTCTGATTCCGAGTTTGCAGGTTCAAATCCTGCAGTGGACGGAGAGATAATGTTTATAAATAATTTCTCCCGTTTGCAAAATGTTAAGCATAAATAAAAAAAAATATTTTTAAATGCATAAGAGAAAATTTTAGAAAGGATTTAATTTTAAATGAGTTCTAGCTAATTGACCAGTTTTACCTATTCGGCACGACACACACTCTTATACGTTTAAAGATATATATTTTTTCATTAATGTTAATGTAAAAATTTTTAATTTTGCACTAAAAGAATCTTAGAAAACTTACCTAACCTTATTTTAACAAGAACAATTTATTTTAGCCTAACCCAACTAAATATATTTTAAATACGTTTACAGTAATTTAATACTAAAGAAACACAATCATATATATATTTTTCGTTAGGTTCAAAATGATTTTGGCGAAATTATTGCATTCACAAATTTTCACTTGTCCTATATGGCAAGATGAGCGTTGCTATTTAAGCCAAGATCGCAAGTTCTGCCTATTCGGCACGACACATTATATATATATATATATATATATATATATATATATATATATATATATATATATATATATATATATATACACACACACACACACACACACACACACACACACACACACACACAAGAGCACTGAGCTTACTCGTGAATGGCGAGGGACGTGAGTAAAGAGTACACGTGGATGATGAAAGGTATAGGTATTATAAAGGCCCGAACATTATATAACCAAGACACCAATTGATTTGGCAATAGTGTCAGGGCTGCGTTGTACTGACTGCCAAGCAGCGTCACTAAAGCGAACACTTTAGCATGCAGATTTGGAAGTTGACTTTCGAGTGTTTTGCAAGTATAAATTAAGAGTTCTCTCGTGTCTGCTTCAGAGAACACATAAAAAAGTATTCTGAAATAGTTGCCAGTGTGTTAATATTTTACTGGCGATCTACAAGCAGAGAGAGAGAGAGAGAGAGAGAGAGAGAGAGAGAGAGAGAGAGAGAGAGAGAGAGAGAGAGAGAGAGAGAGAGAGAGAGAGAGAGAGAGAGAGAGAGAGAGAGAGATATCTTTGTATATTTTATAGTTTGGATATCTCGCCTGTTTGAAACATGAGAGTACAGAAGACAATTCAAAATGATTGAGTACAAGTACCTTATGAAGTACCATTTGTAAAAATGGTTTAGAAAATTGACAAGTTGATAAATGAAATACTTGCGCAACATTTGGGTATCATCTGGAAACTATTCGACATCCAGCGACTTCTCCAGTCTAATGCAGAGAAAGGTGGAAGATCAGAAAGAGTTTGAAGTAATCAGTCCCTCAGTCTCTAGTCGATGTGTTCAGTGCATCAAACATGATAAAAGTGCAGCATATCATGTTTAACTAGTCAGTATTCACATAACACCTATTGTTACATCTTCCAGGTAACTGTCCTTGTGCCTGTTCCCGATCTAGTCATCTAGTTAGTATCTTATGCCATTACCTAACCTAACATTATCTACCTTGATGAAAATTAAGACAACATCTGGGTAACTTTATTGTAGACGTTTCGCCATCCAGTGGCTTTATCAATACAGATTCTAGGACATAATTTGAAGGCCGTAGAACTATATACAAAAGATGAGGTGATCAGTCCCTCAGCCTTGGAGTTGGTGTGAAGAGCAGCGTAGTCGTTAAGATTCTGGAGCACAGGCAATGAGGCTGGCGCTTATATACTAACGTCAGGTTAGTATAAAGCGGGGTAAGTAGACGAGGAGTTTGAGGTAATAAGTCCCTCAGCCTGGAATCGATGTGTTCAGTCCAGCCACTTCTCCGGTCATGTGCTCTGCTTTCTACAAGGGTGATGGACTGAACACATCGATTTCAGGCTGAGGGACTGATTACCTCAAACTCCTCCTCTCCCTACCACTCTTTGCTTTGTATTGGACTGATGAAGCCACTGTGTGGCGAAACGTTTCCTTAATAAAAATTCCCAGATGTTGCATGTCTCAATCTTGAACTTGTCGCTTCTGAAAACCATTTATCACATATTCAAATCTTCCTGGAGTGCTCTAATATCCTCGTTAGAATGAATTGGACGGCCTATTTTGGTGTCATCAGCAAATTTGCTTATGTCGCTATTTATTCCCTCATCTATGTCGTTTATGTAAATTGTGAACAACAAAGGGCCCAATACTGACCCCTGTGGAATACCGCTTGTGACGTGCCCCCATCCTGATTTCTCCCCATTTATGCAAACTCTCTGCTGCCTATTTGTCAACCATGTTTCTACCCAGGAAAAAATTTCTCCTACTCTTCCGTGTACCTTAAGTTTTCTCAATAGCCTCTGATGTGGAACTCTATCAAAAACCTTACTGAAGTCCATATACACAATATAATATTCATTACCATGATCTACCTCCTCAGATACCTTAGTGAAAAAATTTAGTAAATTCGTAAGACAGGAACGCCCCTTTGTAAAGCACGAGTGAGCTTTGACAAGATAACGATGGGAAATATTACTGATGACTGACACACTTGTGCAACATTCTGGGTGTCTTTTATTTTGGAGGAAACGTTTCGCCAGCAAGTGGCTTCATCAGTCCAAAAGAGGGAAGAACGGTGAAAGATAAGGAGTTGAGGTCTTCATCTCCAAGCTGAGGGACTGATTTCCTCAGACTTCTCCTTAACTTTCACCGTTTTTTCCTCAAACTCCTCCTCATCATCCACCTTTCAGAGCATTGGACTGAAGAAGACAATGGCTGGCAAAACGTTGCCAAAATAAAGATACCCAAATGTTATATAAGAGTCTCATTTATCAACGTGTCGGTTTTCTGCGCCATTTATTCACTATATTCTGTACGCCAACGTCTTTCCAGTCTTGCTCGCTACACACACACACACACACACACACACACACACACACACACACACACACACACACACACACACACACACACACACACACACACACACACACCAATATTATTCTGATAGTGGAGAGAAAGTTGTAGTGTTGTCTGATGCCTCACCACCACTGCCATCATCACCACCACTGCCATCATCACCACCACTGCCATCACCACCACTGCCATCATCACCACCACTGCCATCATCACCACCACTGCCATCATCACCACCACTGCCATCATCACCACCACTGCCATCATCACCACCACTGCCATCATCACCACCACTGCCATCACCACCACTGCCATCATCACCACCACTGCCATCATCACCACCACTGCCATCATCACCACCACTGCCATCATCACCACCACTGCCATCATCACCACAACAAGCACTCCCACCACTGCTATCATCACCACCACTGCCATCATCACCACCACTGCCATCATCACCACCACTGCCATCATCACCACAACAAGCACTCCCACCACTGCTATCATCACCACCACTGTCATCATCACCACCACTGCCATCATCACCACCACTGCCATCATCACCACCACAGCCATCATCACCACCACTGCTATCATCATCACCACTGCCATCATCACCACCACTGCCATCATCACCACCACTGCCATCATCACCACCACAGCCATCATCACCACCACTGCTATCATCACCACCACTGCCATCATCACCACCACTGCCATCATCACCACCACTGCCATCATCACCACCACTGCCATCATCACCACCACAGCCATCATCACCACCACTGCCATCATCACCACCACTGCCATCATCACCACCACTGCCATCATCACCACCACCCCCATCATCACCACCACAGCCATCATCACCACCACAAGCACACCCACCACCGCCATCATCACCACCACTGCCATCATCACCACCACTGCCATCATCACCACCACTGCCATCATCACCACCACAGCCATCATCACCACCACTGCCATCATCACCACCACTGCCATCATCACCACCACTGCCATCATCACCACCACAGCCATCATCACCACCACAAGCACTCCCACCACTGCTATCATCACCACCACAGCCATCATCACCACCACTGCCATCATCACCACCACTGCCATCATCACCACCACAGCCATCATCACCACCACTGCTATCATCACCACCACTGCCATCATCACCACCACTGCCATCATCACCACCACTGCCATCATCACCACCACAGCCATCATCACCACCACAAGCACTCCCACCACTGCTATCATCACCACCACTGCTATCATCACCACCACAGCCATCATCACCACCACTGCCATCATCACCACCACTGCCATCATCACCACCACAGCCATCATCACCACCACTGCTATCATCACCACCACTGCCATCATCACCACCACTGCCATCATCACCACCACTGCCATCATCACCACCACAGCCATCATCACCACCACAAGCACTCCCACCACTGCCATCATCACCACCACTGCTATCATCACCACCACAGCCATCATCACCACCACTGCCATCATCACCACCACTGCCATCATCACCACCACTGCCATCATCACCACCACTGCCATCATCACCACCACAGCCATCATCACCACCACTGCCATCATCACCACCACAGCCATCATCACCACCACTGCCATCATCACCACCACTGCCATCATCACCACCACTGCCATCATCACCACCACAGCCATCATCACCACCACTGCCATCATCACCACCACAGCCATCATCACCACCACTGCCATCATCACCACCACTGCCATCATCACCACCACTGCCATCATCACCACCACTGCCATCATCACCACCACTGCCATCATCACCACAACAAGCACTCCCACCACTGCTATCATCACCACCACTGCCATCATCACCACCACTGCCATCATCACCACCACTGCCATCATCACCACCACTGCCATCATCACCACCACTGCTATCATCACCACCACTGCCATCATCACCACCACTGCCATCATCACCACCACTGCCATCATCACCACCACTGCTATCATCACCACCACTGACATCATCACCACCACTGCCATCATCACCACCACTGCCATCATCACCACCACTGCCATCATCACCACCACTGCTATCATCACCACCACTGCCATCATCACCACCACTGCCATCATCACCACCACTGCCATCATCACCACCACTGCTATCATCACCACCACTGCCATCATCACCACCACAGCCATCATCACCACCACAAGCACTCCCACCACTGCTATCATCACCACCACAGCCATCATCACCACCACTGCTATCATCACCACCACTGCCATCATCACCACCACTGCCATCATCACCACCACTGCCATCATCACCACCACAAGCACTCCCACTACTGCAACAACAGTTTCAGACATTGGAACAAATACTCATCTTCAGGGTGAGGGACTGACCACCTCAAAACTACGTCTTCAAGGGTGATGGACTGATTACATTGTCTTCACATCTTTTCTGCTTCTACCAACTTTTCTGTACTCGACTGAAGAAGCCTACTGTGTAGGCGAAAAGTTTCGAAATAAAGATACCTAACTGTTGCATACATGTTTTACCTAACAACCGCTACTCCCCCACCATCTCTTTCAACAGTCTGGTTCAATAAATCATTTAGCCGTGGAGTTGACACCATCACGCCCCCCCCCACCCACCCACCACACCCAACTCTACTTCCCACACAACCACCACCTCCCACAATATCACCGTCACTAGCATTACCAACACCACTACAAGCAACAACAACCCCGCCACATGTGACATAACCTGTAACTGGTTTCCACAATTCTACCCTTGCGGCCCTACTGGAGGCCAGACTTTCCTTTCTCTTGACTCCCTTCATCTCCACTTCCCGTGAAATAATATTCCTTATAAACATGTATAGGTCCACGCTACTCAACCCACTCAGACCAGTGAGTCCAGCATGGGTAAACCAGAGTGGAAAAGTAATGTGAAGGACCTGGGAGTGGTAATGTCTGAGGATCTCACCTTCAAGAATCGCAACAGTTCCACTATCACGAGGAAAATGATAGGATGGATAATGATAACAATATATACTCAAGACGGGACACCGCGAAGACAACTCTAGGTTTTTACATTGCTAGAGGGACGAACATTAGACATTAATACAGTGGACAAGGAAAAACCTTTTTAACTTGGAAAGGGACAGAACAAGCGATGCACCATTGGAAATGAGAACAAACACGCCAGCTAGAACAGACTCAATTCAGTGTAAGGCAGAAGAGAATAACTTCACACGTGGATTCGATTGTATATATAAACTCCGCCGCCAATGACACATGTGGGTGAATACATACACAGTAAGATATAGCAGGACCCATTGGACACGCATGAGAACCGGGCTGAAAGACACGTAGTCAAACCAAATTTTATTGGGATAACGTCTCCCTCTGTGCAGAGTTTTATCAATAAACTTTATCCTGATTTGCAAAACTTTATCGCAGCTTGATACAGCTCCACACAGAGCGTAAAGTTGTCTAAATAAAAACTAGTTCATCAACGATTTTTTTTTTTACTATTGTGGGTGGTATGCCATTTGAATCCATGGAACGGGTAAACGACAGGACCCGTTGTTGGCTTCACGGAGGGACGGACCCATACCTATAAAATAGCAGGGATTGACCGGATCTCTAGGGGAGCGGATGTAAGACCGGCTTCACGAACAGACGGATGGTCCACTGAAGGTCAGACAGCGTTGTTCGTAAACTACCCTCCTGTTATGACTATCGACAAATACTTTTGCAAACACAAGTTGCAGTGTTTTATAATGGTTCTGAGGGTACGCAGATACCATGAGTATATTACCATATAGATAAAATCTAACCCAGTAACGTTAAATAATTTGGCTATGTTTCCACCGGGATTCTTGTTGACATGTTTCTCACTAAGAACGGGAACAGACGAGACAGGACTTAATAAATAGAGCAATAAAGTGCCCGAGATGGAGAGCACGCAAGCTCTCAAGAGAGGAAAAAAAGTGCACAGGGTGGATGCAAATGGCGGATAGTGAGAGGGTGGATGGGTGCACAGGGTAGAGAGTGAGTGGTTGGGTGCACAGGGTTAACAGTGAGTGGGTGGGTGCACGTAGGCACGGCCCTAGTTCACAAATGTTACCAGGTCAGTGCGGTGTGGTTTGTGTGCGTGTATTCTTATCCGTATGGTGCACGCACGCATGCGCACACACACACACACACACACACACACACACACACACACACACACACACACACACACACACACACACACACACACACACACACACACACACACACACACATGCTGATGTGTATAAAGCTGCTATGTCATTTCCACAGGGCTCAGCAGGTTTCACAGGTTTAGGCCTCAACACTTAAAACAAATACTCAATCCAGCACTTGGTGATGTTTCAGAGGCTGCTGTCTGAACTCACCAAATTTTCCAACCTGTGCCTGGCTGGCAGTGTCTCAGAGGCCATCAGACCCCTTTTCTTTGGTGTCTCATTGTGTGCCCTCCGGAAAAAGGATGGCGGAATCAGGCCCATTGCAGTGGGTAGCACCCTTCAGCGCCTAGTCGCCAAGATTGCAGTAAGAAGGGTGAGTCAAGAGGCTGCTGCAATGCTGAAACCAACTCAGCTCGGTTTCGGCGTTCAACAGGGCTGTGAAGCAGCTGTGAATGCAGCACGAGTATATATCGAAAACATGTCGGATGAAAAAGCCTTGGTCAAATTGGACTTTGCCAACGCTTTCAACTCAGTCAGAAGGGACGCTGCTCTCCAAGCAGTTTATAGAAACTTTCCTTCCCTTTATCCCTTCATAGACTCGTGTTATAGTGTGACTTCCAAACTATTGTTTGGGGACCATGAAATTGACTCATGTGAGGGCGTGCATCAGGGAAACCCTCTCGCCCCCTTTCTATTCTGTTTGGTCATCAAGGAAGTCACAGAAGCACTCTCCAGCGAGCTCAATATCTGGTTCCTGGATGATGGTACCCTAGCTGGCACAACAGAATCTCTCCTAGAGGACATCAGTAAAATTAAAGACATGGGAGAAAGCCTGGGCCTTTCTTTAAACCCCACCAAATGTAAAATAGTTTCCACCAATCGACAGATGATTCAGAATATTAGCGCCGTTTTACCAGGAGCATGAGCCATTGATCCAATGCCATCTTGGGTCCAATGCCATCGCTCTGATCCTAGAAAAAAAAAGTCTCAGACCTCCGGACGATGGAAAGCAGGATGAAAGACATTGACACACACGATGCCTTCTACCTACTCACCAGGTGCCTGTCAGTCCCAAAACTTACCTACTTTCTGAGATGCTCCCCAGCCTTCAGCAGTTCAAAACTCAAGGAATATGACTCTCTCCTTAAGACCATGCTAGAGAGTGGATTGAATCTTTCCCTTGAAGATGGACAGTGGTTGAAAGCCTCACTTCCGGTCAGGCTTGGGGGGCTAGGAGTACGCAGATCCTCCCAGATTGCTCTACCAGCTTTCCTATCCTCTTCCATAGCATCAAACAAGTTGATAAGACAAATTCTTCCTGATAACCTCAGTGACTCAGCAGGAATACAGGACCCTAGCTATGCCAGTGCCATCACTGAATGGGAGACTTGCTGCTCCAGCACCAAACCCTAGTGCAGCACTGGCTCACAAACAGTCAAGCTGGGATGGCCCGATCGCTGAAAAGGTGCTTGCCAACATGCTCAGGGCTGCAACATCAGATAGGGAAACTGCCAGTCTCCAGGCTGTGAGCCCGCATCACTCCGGGGACTTCCTCCAAACAGTTCCCATATCGGCAATGAGAACGCGACTCGACCCTAAGACTCTCCATATTGCAGTGGCTCTGCGCCTTGCTGCCCCAATTCACACAAAATATACGTGTATTTGCGGAGAAGCGCAAGCAGACCAATACGGTCTATATGGTCTTAACTGTTCCAAAACCAAGGGCTGGCATGCAGGACACAATGAGGTCAACGACATCATTAAGAGAACCCTTGCTACAGCTGGATGCCCAGCCGAGAGGGAGCCCCGATCACTAGCAGCCAACAATACCCACAACCCAGCAAACCGCCCCGACAGGATCACCATCTATCCTTGGAAGAATGGCAAGCTCTTAGCATGGGACTATACCTGTGTGTCCACACTGGCTGACACCTACATCCATCACAGTGTGGGGCGACAGGGAGGAGCTGCTAACCACAGGGAGGAGTACAAGTTCATCAAGTACAGGGACATAAGCCAACAGTATCAATGTCTCAGTGGGATCAGAGACCTTGGGATCATGGGGAAAAAATGCCACACGTTTCCTTAAAGAATTGGGTTCCAGACTCATCGACGCCACCAGGGACCCAAGGGCAGCCACTTTCATGTTCCAGCGCTTCAGCATGGCCATCCAAAGGGAAAATGCTTGCTGCATACTTGGCTCACGTCCGGCTCCGGAGGAGCTAGAGAAAATTCATGATCTTTAATGCATTGTACCATTGTATTCATGTTTGTGTTTTTCTGTAAATGTATTTTGTTTATTAATAAATGTTCACATAGAATATAAAATATAGGGGGTGGTAGGATTAGAAAATATTCAAACAGCTCCGGGGAGAACCTTGAGTTTTCCCTGAGGTACGTTTATTGTCTTCTCTGAGGATGAGGATCCACAGTCCAGCTATAGAGGTGGTACTTCCCCATATTATATTTATATATATATATATTATATATATATTTATATATATATATATATTATATATATATTTATATATATATATTATATATATATTTATATATTGTGAATTAATTATAAATATTTTAATGTATAATGGGACATCATCTTCATGCTAACTTTAAACAATGTTTGCAGAGGCGAATTTAAAAACAAGTCTGGTTTCTATTCGAAATTGTGGGCTAATTATGGACTGTTCCGGCCAAGGTATTGTGTTCCAGCCACGGTATTGTGTGTTCCAGTCACAGTATTGTGTGTTCCAGCAACGGTATTGTGTGTTCCAGTCATGGTATATGTTCCGGCCACAGTACCGTGTGTTCCAGCCATGGTATATGTTCCAGCTATGGTATATGTTCTGGCCATGGTGCTGTGTGTTCCAGGTAAGGTAAAGTGTTCCAGCCATGGTATATGTTCCGGCCACGATATCGTGTGCTCCAGCCATGGTATTGTTCCACGGTTTTGTGTATTGTTATAATGTTGTATACACTTGTAAGCACAACCCAACGATACAAAGCCTGGGGAAAGCGGGTGTGACATACACGGGGCCAGTAGCTGTAACTCGACCCCTGCAACGACAATTAGGTGAGTACATGTAATACACAGAAAGTCTTAGACGATGTTTCGCTTACCTCTATATCGAATTCTGAGGTTTACCTGGAGTTTACCTGGAGAGGGTTTCGGGGGTCAACGCCCCCGCGGCCCGGTCTGAGACCAGGCCTCATGGTGTGATCAGTCCCTCTAGGATTTTCCAGGTGATCATGTACTATTCCTGCGCTGTTTACTGCTGAAGATAGGTCGGCAATTTCACCTGCCTTGAAAGGTGCTGTTAGAGTGCAGCAATATTTTGATACAATGTTATGGTCCTTGAAGGTGAGATCCTCCGACATAATCACTCCCAGGTCTTTGACGTTGGTGTTTCGCTCCATTTTGTGGCCAGAATTTGTTTTGTACTCTGATGAAGATTTAATTTCCTCATGTTTACCATATCTGAGTAATTTAAATTTCTCATCGTTGAACTTCATAAACAGAAATTCGAAATTTTAAAAAAATAAATAAAGGTACGTAGACCTTATTATGAAGATTTAAACTCGAGAGATAACCCAATAAAGTCAAACAATATGACTAATTTCCACTGAGAGTCATTAATTTTTCCAGTGGTGGTCTTCAATATTTCCCTTTGGGAGGCCTTTTACACAGTACAGACAGTTCTTTAATAAATATTAATATATGCCATTTGATTAACAAAGCTAGTGCGTTACCCAACCTATCATCTAATTAACACTGTACACACGACCACACAATACTATGCTGGAAGAAAAATGTCTCTCATTAGCATGGTGACTCATGCTGGTCAAGCTGAGACAGCAGTTGCCATTTGTGACCTTAAATACAAGTTTGTGGACATATACATATGTGTGTGTGTGTGTATATATACACTGCATGTGGTATAAACTTACTCAAGTTACATCTCCGTATGCATCTGAGTTTGTATACACAAATACACTCATATACATTCTAAAATGCATTTTACACTCCCCAGGTAAACACCACACGACTTTTAGCTCCAAGCTACATAAATTACTATCTCCAGTTTGTATGCACACATACACACACACACACACACACACACACACACACACACACACACACACACACACACACACACACACACACACACAGACTTGGCAACCATCCATCTTACCTCAGTACAAGGCTATATTTTTTTCCTCGCTGAATTTCTTATACCACGACTAAAGGCACGTAGCTCCGTTTGAGTACCGTGTGTGTACTCACCTACTTGTGGTTGCGGGGGTCGATTCACAGCTCCTGGCCCCGCCTCTTCAACTGACCGCTACCCGGCCACTCTTCCCGCTCGATGAGCTTTATCATACCTCTTCTTAAAGCTATGTATGGATCCTGCCTCCACTATATCACTACCCAGGCTATTCCACTTCCTGACAACTCTGTAACTGAAGAAATAGTTTCTAACATCCCTGTGGTTCATCTGAGTCTTCAGCTTCCAACTGTGACCCCTTGCTGCTGTGTCCCATCTCTGGAACATCCTATCTCTGTCCACCTTGTCTATACCTCTCAGTATTTTATATGTCGTTATCATATCTCCCCTAACTCTCCTGTCTTCCAGTGTCGTCGAGTCGATTTCCCTTAGCCTCTCCTCGTAGGACACGCCCCTTAGCTCCTGGACTAGTCTTGTTGCAAACCTTTGCACTTTCTCTAGTTTCCTCACATGCTTGGCTAGGGGAGGGTTCCAAACTGGCGCTGCATATTCCAATATGGGCCTAACGTACACAGGGTACAGGGTCCTGAATGACTCCTTATTTTGATGTCGGAATGCTGTTCTTAGGTTTGCCAGGCGCCCGTATGCTGCAGCAGTTACTTCGTTGATGTGCGCCTCAGGAGATGTTACCGGTGTTATACTCAAACCAAAATCCTTTTGCTTGAGTGAGGTTTGTAGGCTCTGGTCCCCTAGACCGTACTCCGTCTGTGGGCTTCTTTGTCATTCCCCAATCTTCATGACTTTGCACTTGGTAGGATTGAACTTCAAGAGCCAGTTGCTGGACCAGACCCGCAGTCTGTCCAGAGCCCTCTGTAGTTCTGCCTGGTCTTCGTCCGATTGAATTCTCATCTACTTCACATCTGCAAACAGCGACACTTCGGAGTCTATTCCTTCCGTCATGTCGTTCACAAATACCAGAAACAGCACCGGTCCTAGGACTGATCCCTGTGGCACCTCTCTCGTTACCGGCGCCCACTCTGACATCTTTCCACGTACAATGACTCGCTGTTGTCTTCCTGACAGGTATTCCCTGATCCACTGTAGTGCTTGGTCCTCCAGCTTCCGCACTAATATCTTGTGAAGAACTGTGTCAAACGCCTTCTTACAGTCCAAGAAAATGCAATCTACCCACCCCTCTCACTCTTGTCTTACTGCCGTCACCCTGTCATAGAACTCCAGAAAGTTTGTGACAGGACTTCCCGTCCCTGAAACCGTGCTGGCTGTCGTTAAGCTCATTCCTATCTAGGTGCTCCACCACTCTTCTGATAATTTTCTCCATGACCTTGCATACTATACACATCAGTGACACTAGTCTGTAGCTTAATGCTTCGTGTCTGTCTCCTTTTTTAAAATTGGGACTACACTTGTATGTGTGCGTGTGTGTGTGTGTTTGTGTGCGTGTGTGTGTGTGTGTGTGTGTGTGTGTGTGTGTGTGTGTGTGTGTGTGTGTGTGTGTGTGTGTGTGTGTGTGTGTGTGTGTGTGTGTGTGTGTGTCTTGGTAGTTAATATTTATGTCTCCGTGATGTTAGTGGTCGCTCGCTGAGCTATCTATGTAGCTAATATATACATGTATATCAGAGGTGCTTCATTCATTTGAGTTCATGTCAAGGATTTAAGAGCGAACATCTGACGTAAATATATACATACGAACGTAAGTGCTAAGTACATACGTTTATTTAAACATACATATATACATACAAACATACTTAGGTATATACTGTACACATACGTACTTAAGTATACAATGTACACACAAACGTAATTAGGTGAATACTGTACGTACAAATATACGTAGGTATATACTATACATAAAAACGTACGTACGTGCATACATACAAACGTAATACACAAATATAAACATGTGTAGGTACATACTGTATATGCAACCCTGTGTGCGTATATAAATACGAACGAACATACATACAGTCTGTATATGCAACCCTGTGTGCGTATATAAATACGAACGAACATACATACAGTCGTACGTATACACAAACTCGCGTACGCACGCATATACATATTAACGTACACACACTGCAACGTACGTAGGTACAGAACGTCCTTCATGCACTCCTCAGAGCCAAACACGCACTACAATTTTTCAAGAACATAATCTATATTATTAAATTCACGGGGAAGCTCCAAACCCGTAAGGCTCATCCGGTGGGTAAAGAATGGAAGGTGTTCAGGTTATATCTGAGGAAGAGGGGGGAGGGAGGAGGGGTTCAATTCCTTGGATCAAGAGCCCGTCACCAACATCAAGGCCCCTTCCCCCTGGAAGGGATGAAGCTCATATGTGTACATGATCATGATGTGTGTACATGAGCATATGAGTACATGAAGAGCATGATATGTGTCATGTATAAAAGGCATTCAGCATGAAGTTATAAATAAAGACAATAGATCAGGTCAGCAAACAAAGGGGGACAGCAGAGGGCAGCAAGGGACTAGCTCCCTTAAGGTTTACTATACTAATAGCAGGAGTGTAAGAAATAAGATAGATGAGCTAAGATTAATTGCAAGTGCAGGAAACATAGATATTATTGCTATAACAGAGACCTGGCTTAATCTGAAAGATAGAGAGATGCCCTCTGAATGTCACATACAAGGCTATAAATTATTCCACACTGACAGGGTCAACAGGAAAGGTGGTGGAGTAGCGATGTATGTCAGAGACAATTTAAATTGTTGTGTTAGACAAGATATTAAATTAGAAGCGTCAGCCACTGAATCTGTTTGGTTACAGCTTCTCGAGGGCCGAGAAAAACTAATTTTGGGTGTGATTTACAGGGCCCCAAATCTTGATAGGGAGTGCAGTAAACTTCTATGGGACGAAATTCGTAAGGCATCTACATACGAAAATGTTGTGCTAATGGGAGATTTCAACTATAGACAGATTGACTGGAGCAATTTGACAGGAAATTTAGAGTCAGGTGACTTTCTTGATACGATCCAGGATTGTTTTTTAAAACAGTTTGTGACAGAGCCAACTAGGGGAAATAACCTCCTTGACTTGGTTCTTGCCAGTAGGGAAACACTAATTAATAATCTTGAGGTTAATGATGAGCTTGGGGAAAGTGATCACAAATCACTCAGTTTTAATATATCATGGAATTCCCCTAATAATGGCAATCAAGTCTCCGTCCCTGACTTTCGCTTGGCTGATTTCATAGGACTGAAAAATTACTTAGGTGGGCTGAACTGGAATGACCTGACTAAGGGTCAGGTAGGTGGTGATGGTTGCCGATATGATGCTTTCCAGGGCATAGTTCTAGCTGCTCAGTCAAATTATGTTCCAAATAGGGAAATCAGATCAAACAAAAATGATCCTAAATGGATGAACAATAGATTAAAATATCTGATTGGTCAAAAGAGAGGCATATATAGGCAAATCAAAAGAGGAGAGGGGCAATTGAGAAATCGATATATTCAGTTAAAGAGAGAAATAAAAAAGGGAATTAGAAAAGCAAAAAGAGATTATGAGGTTAAAGTTGCAAGAGAATCGAAGACTAACCCAAAAGGATTCTTTCAGGTATACAGAAGTAAGATCAGGGACAAGATAGGCCCACTCAAAAGTTCCTCGGGTCAGCTCACTGACAGTGATAAGGAAATGTGTAGAATTTTTAACACATACTTCCTCTCAGTTTTTACACAGGAGGATACCAGCGATATTCCAGTAATGATAAATTATGTAGAACAGGACGATAATAAACTGTGCACTATTAGGGTCACAAGTGACATGGTCCTTAGGCAAATAGATAAATTAAAACCTAACAAATCCCCAGGCCCTGATGAACTGTATGCAAGGGTTCTAAAGGAATGTAAAGAGGAGCTTAGCACACCTTTGGCTAATCTTTTCAACATATCACTACAAACTGGCATGGTGCCAGATAAGTGGAAAATGGCAAATGTGATACCTATTTTCAAAACAGGTGACAGGTCCTTAGCTTCGAACTATAGACCAATAAGCCTAACCTCCATAGTGGGAAAATTTATGGAATCAATAATTGCCGAGGCAGTTCGTAGCCACCTTGAAAAGCATAAATTAATCAACGAATCTCAGCATGGTTTTACAAAGGGGCGTTCCTGCCTTACGAATTTATTAACTTTTTTCACTAAGGTATTTGAGGAGGTAGATCATGGTAATGAATATGATATTGTGTATATGGACTTCAGTAAGGCTTTTGACAGGGTCCCACATCAGAGACTATTGAGGAAAATTAAAGCACATGGAATAGGAGGAGAAATTTTTTCCTGGATAGAGGCATGGTTGACAAATAGGCAGCAGAGAGTTTGCATAAATGGGGAGAAATCAGAGTGGGGAAGCGTCACGAGCGGTGTTCCACAGGGGTCAGTGTTGGGCCCCCTGCTGTTCACAATCTACATAAACGACATAGATGAGGGCATAAAGAGCGACATCGGCAAGTTTGCCGATGACACCAAAATAGGCCGTCGAATTCATTCTGACGAGGACATTCGAGCACTCCAGGAAGATTTGAATAGACTGATGCAGTGGTCGGAGAAGTGGCAGATGCAGTTTAATATAGACAAATGCAAAGTTCTAAATGTTGGACAGGACAATAACCATGCCACATATAAACTAAATAATGTAGATCTTAATATTACGGATTGCGAAAAAGATTTAGGAGTTCTGGTTAGCAGTAATCTGAAACCAAGACAACAGTGCATAAGTGTTCGCAATAAAGCTAATAGAATCCTTGGCTTCATATCAAGAAGCATAAATAATAGGAGTCCTCAGGTTGTTCTTCAACTCTATACATCCTTGGTTAGGCCTCATTTAGATTATGCTGCACAGTTTTGGTCACCGTATTACAGAATGGATATAAATTCTCTGGAAAATGTACAAAGGAGGATGACAAAGTTGATCCCATGTATCAGAAACCTTCCCTATGAGGATAGACTAAGGGCCCTGAAACTGCACTCTCTAGAAAGACGTAGAATTAGGGGGGATATGATTGAGGTGTATAAATGGAAGACAGGAATAAATAAAGGGGATGTAAATAGTGTGCTGAAAATATCTAGCCTAGACAGGACTCGCAGCAATGGTTTTAAGTTGGAAAAATTCAGATTCAGGAAGGATATAGGAAAGTACTGGTTTGGTAATAGAGTTGTGGATGAGTGGAACAAACTCCCAAATACCGTTATAGAGGCCAGAACGTTGTGTAGCTTTAAAAATAGGTTGGATAAATACATGAGTAGATGTGGGTGGGTGTGAGTTAGACCTGATAGCTTGTGCTACCAGGTCGGTTGCCGTGTTCCTCCCTTAAGTCAATGTGACCTGACCTGACTAGGTTGGGTGCATTGGCTTAAGCCGGTAGGAGACTTGGACCTGCCTTGCATGGGCCAGTAGGCCTTCTGCAGTGTTCCTTCGTTCTTATGTTCTTATGTTCTTATGATCATGATGTGTACATTAAGATCATGATATGTGCACATAAAGATCATGATATGTGCACATAAAGATCATGATATGTGCACATAAAGATCATGATATGTGCACATAAAGATCATGATATGCGTACATGATCATGATGTGTACATAAAGATCATGATATGTGTACATAAAGATCATGATATGTGCACATAAAGATCATGATATGTGCACATAAAGATCATGATATGCGTACATGATCATGATGTGTACATAAAGATCATGATATGTGTACATAAAGAACATATGTGTACATAAAGAACATGATATGTGTACATAAAGAACATGATATGTGTACATAAAGAACATATGTGTACATAAAGAACATGATATGTGTACATAAAGAACATATGTGTACATAAAGAACATGATGTGTACATAAAGATCATGATATGTGTACATAAAGAACATATGTGTACATAAAGAACATGATATGTGTACATAAAGAACATGATATGTGTACATAAAGAACATATGTGTACATAAAGAACATGATATGTGTACATAAAGAACATGTGTACATAAAGAACATGATGTGTACATAAAGATCATATGTGTACATGAAGAGCATGATATGCGTACATGTGCTTTTTCTTGGCATTTCCTTTGGATCTGTCGAAGGGAACTCTATGGCCGCGTGGAATTAATTGCAGTCTTACAATGGCTAGAACGCTGGTTCGATTTCCGGCATTCCTCATATTATTTTTTACTTTCATATGTTCTTATGACAAGGCACAACCTGGCTACTATAATAATTATAAAAATTTATATTTTCAAAATAATGCTAAGTTAACGTACAAAGAATTGAAAGCTTATGCACAGCATTTTGGATAAGTTTAGACTAGGCTTAGAACTATAAAATTTTGATGATACATAGATTTGTTGCTTAATACTAGGTCTTGACACGAATTTACATAGCATAAATAAGAAATGCAGTGTTAGAATGCCTAGTTAGTAAGTTTATTTAGGTACAGGTACACATAAGTACAATTATCATACCTAGTAACGTATGTGCAAATCACCCTGGATAACCTAAAAAAAAGTCGAAGTGGCTTGTTTCCATTGCTTAGTTACTATTATATGATACAATTGTAATTTCTGTGGAGCGACAAGCTGTGACTTGTTACATTAAGGCATTGGACAGGCACCTGAAGTCAGTACCTGACTAACCGGGCTGTGGTTCGTACGTCAGCTTGCGTGCGGCCAGCAGTGACAGCCTGGTTGATCAGACTGATCCACCATGAGGCCTGGTCTCAGACCGAGCCGCGGGGACGTTGACCCCGGAAACCCTCTCCAGGTAAACCACGTGGGTCATGTTGAACGTCTCGCCAAACACCATAGACCGCAGGGAAAATAAATCACTTTGAATTTTTAGGGTTATCCTCGGTAATTTATATATGTTATTATGTATGATAGTTTGTGTAACTATTTATGTGTACCTGTACCTCGATGACGCACTGACTTTCTTGGGTTGTCCTGGGTGGCTAACCCTCCGGGGTTAAAAATCCGTAGAAACTCTCTCTTATAAAATTATTGACCTACTAGTCAGTACTTACAGGTTCAGATATATAGCTTGTGTTCTGTGTTATAGGTCCAGATATATAGCTTGTGTTGTGTTATAGGTCCAGATGCCATTCATTCTTGACGTTTATGGACGAGCATCTCTGTGTTACCCACTCGCATTTAGCACTTTCTTTTCCACATAATGTGGATGAAATTAAAAGGGAGACTGGGACAAACCCTTCATCCCTTCCTCACATCAAACATCACAGTACCTCACGTTGCCCACACAGTTTTTGACCTTTACGGATTTTGCGCTTCCGCAAGGATGTAATACTCCCTCTTTAACTTACCTCGTATTGACTAGGTGCGAGACTCGGCGTTGGCTCCTTAATTTCCAGTTCCTCCATAACACTAGCCATCTTGGGGTGCTGACACGGCTCTCACGTGTTCCTCACTAATGTCATGATGGGCACATCCTCAAGAAACAAATAATTTCCGGCTCCACAACGTGGTTTTATGACAGGTCTATCACAGAGAACGTTATATACATCAGAGACACACACGTCCTCCACCATACACACTCGTAGTACTATCTTCAACACCTCTGAGACGCACACCCATTCTAAGCAGCGAGTCCAGTGACGATTTTCATTCCAATTTCTTCTCGAATTTCAACGATACCTTTGGCGTTGAGGTCTATTTTCACCGACCTGTAACGTCACACAGATGGACGTAAACTGAACCATTTGTAGGAGTATTGTACCACCGGCCAACACATAAAAAACTGTATTTTAGTGGTTAGTTTAGAGGATGGTGTAAGTGGTCAACACTTTGTGAAAGACGGGTGAGCGAAGGAGTTTGTGAAGGTCAGAGGGGCAACCAGCAGCCTATTTTTGTCAAACCTTCCATAAATCAGCTTCTGTACCCAACCTACAACTACAGTAATAATATTTATACATATATTGCATCTTAAGACTATTAATAAACGTTTCTTGTGGAGTGTATAGCCTTCAGTTATTGTTTTCGTTAGCATTTGCAATATTTCATATTATTTCGCTCAGAAATGCTAATATATGTCCTGTTCTCAGTGACCCAGACGAGTGCATCATGTACAATATTATAGCCTCATGATGGGATATATCTGCACTCAAACTTGTTTATTCTAAAAATGTAATTAGTCTCCTGTTTTATAGCATAATTCAAACCATGTTCCATAGGATATTAATGTGTGGAAAGGATACACATCAATGAATGTTGACAAACATTCGTTTTCTCTCAATAAAACTTCTTTAAAGAACACGACAGCAACATTAGGATTAACTATGCCATGTTCATTTAACTTCAATAAGAAGACGTAAGTAAGTTTATTTAGGTACATGTACACATAAATATAATTATCATACATAGTTTAACATATATGTAAATTACCTAGGATAACCCAAAAAGTTAAACAAAGTGACTTATTTCCATTGGGATCCTAGACTTATTTCCATTGTTCGGATTATTAATTCTGAGGGTTAGTGACACAGGATAACCAATTAAAGGTATGGCATCGATACCATGCCTAACCCTTCTAGGGTAGGGTAGGTGCCTGAGCCCGAGCCTTTAGCTCATAAGACTGTCATTCCCATTAACCCCCTTGTGGCGGGGATGGCAGACCAGAGAGGCCTAGCTTGTGGCTAGGCCTGGGGACAGTTGGTCCCGAAGATGAGGAGGTACTTGTGCCTCCTCCCATGGGAGACTTAGGTCTCAGACACTCCCTAAAGAGGGAGCCAAGGCCGGGCCACCACTTGGAAAAGGCCCGGGCCGGGAGAATACCGGCTAATCTTTAATAATAATAATAATAAATACTAAAGGTTCGATTCCCGGCGGGTGGAAACATTTCGACACGTTTCCTTACACCTGTTGTCCTGTTCACCTAGCAGCAAATAGGTACCTGGGTGTTAGTCGACTGGTGTGGGTCGCATCCTGGGGGACAAGATTAAAGACCCCAATGGAAATAAGTTAGACAGTCCTCGATGACGCACTGACTTTCTTGGGTTATCCTGGGTGGCTAACCCTCCGGGGTTAAAAATCCGAACGAAATCTTATCTTATCTCTTATCTTATCTTATCACAATGTCTACCTTATTTCTCACTGGGAGACTTTAATCCGTTTTAATCCACCAATAGGCTAATACTCAGGTACCTACTTAGTGCTAGGTGAATAGGTGTACGGAAACATGTTCGTCCGGGGATCAAACTGCGATTCTTCAGTATGTAAGCTGAGTCCACTACTAGTTGAATCACACGATTAAGTAAGTTTATTCAGGTACAGTTACACATAAGTGCAATTAAACAAGTTTTAGGAGATTACAGTTGTCTTACATAGTAACATGTAGATTAACTAGGATAACCCCAAAAAGTCAAAGTGAATTATTCCCATTGAGGGTCCTTATAATATCTTATTATTAGCAACCTGGCTATTAGATGCAGTAGAAATCATAAATAATTGCAGCTTTAAAAAATAAAGCAACTAAGTAACTTAGCTGCGTGAAAATCAGTTACAAGAGGCACAATAGGAATAAAGTAAATCGAGTACTTTACATGAACATTAGAGAAAAATCGGCCTAATATAATAGGTGCAAGACAGAAACACCAACAAAAAAAAATATCCTTTTTGGATAATCTGAAAGTCTTGTATGACAGTTGGGAAAATAAAAAGAGTGGGTCAGGTGGAGCTGCCACCCCTGGTGCTGCCTTGGAAAGCAGTACCTGTAAAGATATAGAAATGCAAGAGAGTGCACTGGGTGGAGATAATGGTCCTGGTATTGAGGAAACACGTAAAGACCAAGACATACAAGACCCAGAAATTTAAAACAGCACTTCTCCTGGAGATGGAGAAAAAGGGGATGATGCGTTGGGGGATGTTGTTCATACATTACCAGTGATAACTGGTGGTGGTACTGACACCAGTACAGGTGCTGAAGATAGTTGGGAGTCAGGAAAAACTGCACCAGTAGAGAACCCAGCCACAAAAAAAATCCTAACAGAAATCAAATCTGCAAATTCTATGCCTTGGGTATCTGTAGGCATGAAATATCGGGGAAAAAAAAAACAGGTGGGACGTCCAGTTTTGACCATCCCAGAAAAATGCCGTTACCTCATAAACAAAGGAGTATGCTCCTTGTAAACAATTTCTTCCTGAAGTGTGTAATTCATTGGTCCATGAACGACAGTGTTACGACACATATTGTCAGGCACCACTTAAAGGGGACCAGAAGGTACGGATCACAAAGACCTTGGGAAACAAACCCAGGATAGTTACAACCACTCCAGAGAAAGAGATTTTTTAGTGTCAGGAAGAAGAAATTGGCAGGAAATGTCAGAAATACTACACCACCTCAGATCACTACAAGAGCGGAGACACAGTCAGTGTAACCCACTACAGAACAACAGATATTAGTGCCAGAAAATAAAGCTTCCCTACGTTCCATCAATACGACAACATTTGTATTTGCAAATATACAGGGTCTAATGTCATCAACAAACAACAAAATACCTTTTAGCATTGGACTGCTCACAGAGTCAAATATAATGTTTGAGATTTTCACAGACATCCACACAACGAAATATAGATCCCAGGTAATTATTTATTCAAATGAGACAGAAAAAACAGGCAACGAGGGAGATGGGGAGAGAAGGTTCGGGTTGTATATCACGGAGCCGGTCACTTGCTCGGAATTACTAAACACCACAAATGATGTAGTTGAAATTTCAGCAGTCATTGTGGTTGTATACAAGCCACCAGATACAACTTTCCAACAGTTCAAGTAACAGCTCTTGAAAATTGACTACTGACTGGAAAATCTTCCAACCCAAGCCCCAAATATCTTGTTGCTGGGTGATTTCAACTTAAGACGCCTAAAATGGTGGAATGTGGCGAATAATGTTTTAGCAGGGATAAGCCCATCAGGCAGCTCATTATGAAAATTCACACACACACACACGAACTATTAAATCTCTGCAACAAATTCATCTTAGGCCAGCATATAGAGGAACCAACTAGACTGGTAAATACACTTGCCCATATCTTCACCAATAATAATGATCTCTTACGAAATATAACAGTATCAAAGACAATACACTGGAATTACAACATAATCGAAGTAGTACATACATGTATGCGCAGAGCTCCTGACCAGCCAAATGAGATCAGTTATGGGGGTGTCTTCACCACATTCAATTTCATTAATAGAAACGTACAGTGGGATCAAATTAACCATGTTATAAATAAAACAAGCTGGGAAGATATCCTATACAACTCGGATTCGAACCTTTGCCGAGAAAAAATTAACTCTGTGTCTATCTGAAATACGAAATGAGACGCTGGCCAAAAAAATAGAAAAATATTGAATTTAAACATAAGGAATTATACAGGAGCCAAGAAACACAGGAAGAACTTGGAGCCATGAATAAAATTGAAAAAAAACACAAAAGTTTTCTTTTCTTACGCCAAATCTAGGGCAAAAATCACATCCAGCGAGATGGGACTTAGAGAGACGACAGCAAAGAAATGAGTGAGATACTAAAGTTCCAATACGTTCAGTGAGCCATTAATCAGACAAAGGGTAGACAAAAGGTTAATCAGAAAAAGGGTTAACAATTTCTGATTTAATCCTAAGTCCTAAAACCACAGGACATTGAAAAAAGCACTAAATGACATGTCCATGCACTTTACCCCGGGCCCAGACTCGTGGAACTCGGTGTTCATCACACACAGCGAGAAACCCCTTTCACGTGCCTTAAGTATTCTAAGGAGAAAGAGCATGGACACTGGGGTCATGCGACAGTCACTAAATACAAAAGACAAAGCTCCCACTCCACATAGGTGATAGAAAAGCAATTGCAAAGAATTACAGACCGATAGCACTAACGTCCCACACCATAAAAATCTTTGAAAGGGTTCTAAGCAGCAAGATCACCAACAACTTGGATACCCAACAATTTCACAACCCAGAGCAACATGGGTTTAGAGCAGGTCGCTCCTGCCTCTCACAACTATTGGACCAATATGAGATGGTCCTTGACGCACTGGAGGACAAAGAAAATGCAAATATAGTATACACAGATTTTGCGAAAGCCTTTGACAAGTGCGATCATGGTGTAATAGCACACAATGCATAATAAACGAATAACAGGAAGAGTGGGTAGATGGATCTATAGCTTACTAACAAACAGATCACGAAAAGTAATAGTAAACAGAGTAAAGTCAGAGGAGGCTACAGTGAAAAACTCTGCTCCACAAAGTACAGTACTTGCTCCCATTTTTCCCTCATTTTCATATCTGAGTCTGACACAGAGATGTAAGCCACAGCCCTATCCTCCTTTGCTGACGATAAATGGGCCTCAGAAAACTATATAAAGTTCATCGAAGATAAATTTCAACTACTCCGCTATAAAAACTCGAGGCAATACAAACTGGTTCGGAGTATAAAACAAATTCCAACCACATAACAGAGTGAAAAATTAATGTGAAGGACCTGGTAGTGATAATTTCAGAGAATCTCTCTTTCAAAGTTCACACATCTGCTAGGAAAATGATGGGATGGATAATGAGAACCTTCACAACTAGGGATGCCATGCCAATAATGATTCTCTTCAAATCGCTTGGTCTCCCTAGGCTGAAATATTGTTGTACACTAACGGCCCCTTTCAAGGCAGGCGAAATTGCAGACCTGGAGAATATACAGAGAACTTTCACTGCACGTATAAGTACAATAAAGCACCTAAATTACTGAGAACGATTGAAGCCTCTTGACCTGTACTCCTTGGAACGCAGGCGAGAAAGATACATGATAATATACACTTGGAAAGTCTTAGACTAGTCCCAAATCTGCAAAAGGAAATCACTCCCTACGAAAGCAAAAGACTCGGTAGGCGGTGCAACATTCCCCCATTGAAAAGAAAGGACATCACGAGTACGCTATGAGACAACACAGTAAATGTCAGGGGTCCAAGACTGTTCAACTGCTTCCCAGCATACATAAAGAGGATTACCAATAGAGCCCTGGCTGTCTTCAAGGAGCTAGACAAGCACCTGAAATCAGTACCTTGCCAGCCGAACTTGTCCAGGTACTGGACTAGCCCAGCTTGTTTGGTTTACGTACTGAAAGCAATAACAGCCTGGTTGATCAGGCCCTGATCCACCACGAGGCCTGGTCATAGACCGGGCCTGGTAAGCAACACTCGCTTCACACGCACACAGTGTCCGTGGTTCGATCCCGGCAAGGGTGGAAGCATTGGGCGTGTTTCATTACACCTGCTGTCTCGTTCACCTAGCAAGTAGGTACCTGGGTGTTAGTCTACTGGTGTGGGTCGCATCCTGGGGGACAAAATTTAAGGACCTCAAGGGAAATAAGACTGTCCTCGATGACGCACTAACTTTCATGGGTTATCCTGGGTGGCTAACCCTCCGGAGTTAAAAATCCGAACAAAATCTTATCTTAAGATGCCCTGTGGATATATTTGTGATGTTATGAGGTTATCTTGGGTTAGTTTACATGTAAATTACTCTGTAGGACACTTGTTAAAAAATATGTATTGAGCCCGGATAAAAACTTTTATGCAAAACAACCACGGGGGGAGTTGATTGATAGCTCTAGGCCTTTCGTGTTGCAATCAACACATCATCATGAGCTTGCAATGGTACATAAAGAAGAAAGAATTTCAAGCAAAAACGTTCAGAGGAAGTGTGTTTGTTCGAACAAACACACTTCCTCTGAACGTATTTGCTTGAAATTCCTCCTTTTCCTGCAACATTGCAAGTTCCTGATCCTGTGTTGATTCTTGTTGAGTAGCGCTCAGGGGATATGCAAATTCCAGTTTTTTTTTTAAATACAATAATCTTTCTTATAGGACTGTAGTTCATTAGAAACATAATATAAATGAGTAAAGAAAACTGAGAATTATTGAAAACTCGTTTGCTAGCGCACTCAGCTCACACACTGAGGTCCGTGGTTCGATACTCGGTACAGCTGGAAGCATTAGGATGTGTTTCTTAAGACACCTGCTGTCTATGTTCACCTGTCAGTAAAATAGGTACCTGGGTGCTAGGAGACTGGAGTGGGTCGCATCCTGGGGACAAAATTGACTTAATTTCCCAGAAATGCTCAGCATAACAAGCGGCTTTCTATATAGTAGTATGTCATTGATATCATCTAGGTCTGTATACGTTGTCATATACTTGTAGAAATAAAGATTATTATTATTATTATTATTATTATTATTATTATTATCAATATTATTATAAACTGTACCAATACAGAGTATTGAATTAATTTTAGTCTGCCCACAATGCCTAGTCATGCTAGGTGTTATAGTGGCCCTCTCTGTAATTAGTATTTTATAATATGTAGACCACACAATATTCTATAAACTTGATGGATTGATCTTAGTGAGCCCCTAAATATCAAATTTTCGTACGGTTTAATTTCAGAGCCGGTCATACACTCAGGTATAGTGTTGTTATATTCTACAAAGTACCATACGTTACTAAAATAAAAAGTAATAATATCATGCCACCTACAGTGCCAAAGATCACCTAATATACCTGTAATTTTAATCCTTTCTTATCCTGTACTGATAAGACAAATGATTAGATTTTTTTAGATTTTGCCACCGAAGTGGCTAGTTTATTGTGCCGCCCATATCCATCCTGTGGACGGTAGCGCGAGAGCATATGGATACACAAAAGGCCTAGGAACTAGGCCCCAAAGGGTTACCAGGAATACATATGGATTTATATCTACATATCTATAGTTCACTTATCTGTTACAAGCAAATTTAGGAAATTTGCTTAGTATATCTGGTATCTTATTTTCATTAATAAGACATCTTGATATGTCACATAGGTTATTATACTGTCTGTCTCTGTATTCCTCAATAAGTGGACAATTAAGCACATAGTGTTCAAGACAGTGACCATATGCCTGATCACATAATTTACATTTAGAAGATTGAGACACTTATGCAGCAATGGGAATCTTTATTCAGGAAACGTTTCGCCACACAGTGGCTTCATCAGTCCAATACAAAGAGGAAGGCGTAAGGAGAGGAGGAGTATGAGGTAATCAGTCCCTCAGCCTGGACTGAACACATCGACTCCAGGCTGAGGGACTGATTACCTCATACTCCTCCTCTCCTTACGCCTTCCTCTTTGTATTGGACTGATGAAGCCACTGTGTGGCGAAACGTTTCCTGAATAAAGATTCCCATTGCTGCATAAGTGTCTCAATCTTCAACTTGTCGGTTTTTCAAACCATTCATCACAATTTACATTTAGTTTGATCATCATCTGTGTGTCTCCCAAACTGCCAGAAGTACTTGTAACCAAGCCTAAGCCTGGCCACTACAACATCAGTCAGTCTGTTCACATTGCAAGTTGCTCCATAAACATACTTATCTACGTTCATGTTATTATAGTGGGTTATAGATCTACTCAGGCTTCTAACTGCATTCCTATAACAATCATTTTCATTATTTACTTCTCTCCTAATATTATTCCTAATGCTAGACACAGTTATACCAAAGTTATATTCCTCATTCTCCTTCTGGGTACTCATCTTGGCTAACATATCAACTTTATCATGAAGGAGTAATCCAATGTGTGATGGGATCCATAGCAATTGTACATTAATTCCTTTGTCCCTAATTTTTGAGTATCTATACCTGGCTTCTCCAATGAGCATGTTGTTGGAGTCATTATATGAATCAAGAGCCTTCAATGATGACATAGAATCAGTAATGATGATAGAGTCAAGCTCAGTGTCATAGGTTAGCTTTAGCGCCATTAGGATTGCAAACAATTCAGTTTGCAGTGTAGACGCCCAGTTGTTAATTCTTATGCCTAACTCAACAAATTTATTATCGTTTTTAACAAGGGAGGTGGCAACAAGAGCAGATGCAGCCCTGCCAGAAGACTCCTGTTTAGATCCATCAGTGTATATAACTTGTGATAACTTATTACTGCCAGCTAGGTGAGAAATTTCTTCTTGAGCAGTTGCTCTAACAAGAGATTTAAGGAAGGGATTACTAGCAATGAGCTTCTTGGGAGGGACTTGTAGGTATTAAATGAACACATCTTCCATGGAGGGGTGAAATGCTCTTTTTGCCTACAGTGATACAGTTCATGCAGGTTATAAAACTTAATGCAATTGCACGTTTTCACAATCCATTTAGATCTGTGTGTATTTACCTCTAGACACTTGGTAAGATTCACAGTGACAGTGTCTGGTTCGTTTCTCAACATTCTAATACCGAGTACTGTGTTAATTTCAACAATCCTATCACTGATACTAGAAATACCAAGCTCCTTCCTCATGTTAAGAACTTTTGTAGATCTGGGACAGCCAAGAATAATCCTGAGAGCTTCATTTTGCATTAACTCCAAGGGTCGGAGAGAACTTTATCTAGCTAATATCAACATGGGAGCAGCATAATCAATTAAGGACCTAACACAGGCTATGTACATCATTCTCACGATTCTCACATTAGCACCATAGTTGGGATTGTAGCCAGCAACAGCTTTGAGAGCATTTAGCCTAGCTTTGCATTTCTTGTTTAGTTGTGGTATAGTGGATTTGTTAAAGGGTACATCTACACCAAGATATCTGTAAGTTTTAACGTAGCTAATGATTTCACCCTGCAAATAGATGGGTGAGGGATGTCGTTTGCTTGTTAATATCTTTGTTTTAGAGGAAGATATTATGAGGCCTAGTCGATTACAAATTGCTTGAACTTCATTAAGAATGGTATTCATCTTCTTATGCCCTGTTGTATGGATCATGATATCATCAGCATAGCTTATAGTTATATGTTTAGGTGAGGCAGGTAGAGCATTTAGGAGAGCATTAATCAGAATATTAAATAGCATGGGACTAAGAACTCCTCCCTGCGGTGTACCTAAAGACATTTCTTTAGAATCACTTCTGAAGCCTTGGTAAAGGACAGAGGATACTCTATTTGACAGGTATCCTATTATCCAGCAGAGTAAGCTACCACCAATATTCATTTTGGCTAGTTCATGTAGTATAACGGTTCTGTTCACAATATCAAATGCAGATTTTAGATCAAGAAAAGTGGTAAAACTAGTAGAGGTGTGTGTAGTGAGAAAGGTGGAAATACAGTTCTGCACACTTTTACCTTTCATGAACCCATAGAGGTAGGGGGAAAGTTGGTGTCTGATTCTGTAGTACAGTCTGTTAAGCATTATTCTTTCAAAAGTTTTACAAAGACAACTAGTTAAGGAGATCGGCCTAAATGTATCAGGCTGTTGGGGCTTAGGGATAGGCACAATGAGACTATTGGTCCAGGAAGTAGGAAGAACCCCCTCAATGTAACTGAGATTATACAGTGCCAACAAAGGGTTATCAGGCACGTGCCTTAGAGTTCTGAGAATATCATAGGTTATACCATCCTCTCCAGGAGCAGTTGATCGACCTTTGGTTAATGCATTATCTAATTCGTACTCGGTAAAGAGGCAATCACTCTCATCAATATTTTGGCTCATAAAATTAATCAGTTTCAACATTTCTTCAGAAGTACTCTCTAATTTTTTTCTAATATGAGATGGAAGGTTTTCATGCCTGGATGTTTTGGACCAGTCATTTATGAGGTCATTTGCTTTTTCAAGAGGAAAGAGATGAGCAACATTGCCAGTCTTTTTCCTGGTTATTTTATTTATACCTTTCCAAGCCAAACTCAAAGGGGTGGACCTATTTAATCCACTAACAAACTGTTCCCATTCCTGTTGCCTAAGTTCTTCCTTTCTATTCCTTGCATTTGTTAGTGCAGCTTGGAACGTTCTGAGCAGGTCTGGGGTTCTACATTCACGGTATGCTTTACCAATCCTCCTAGCTGCATGTGTTAGATTGCGTAGCTGTGGATCATTATAGTATTTACATTGGTTTTTATTGTTATTTATAGCGGAGGGTCTTTGTTTCCTATTCCTGCCCACTTGATCTGTGAGAACACTCTCAATAGTGGTAATTAAATCATCATTAAATTTTTGTGTGCCAATGGGCTCGTAATTCTTATACCATTGATCCAAGTGGTTAATAAAGTTGTCTCTGTGTTCTGGTTTGAGAATAAGTTTCCTCCTTCTGTATTTAGCTCCTTGATTGCTGGAGATGTGATCAAGATTGACAGTTGTTAGTCTTGGGAAGTGATCAGATAGAAGATCATCAACTATGACAGAGTCATGCATCGTATATGATGTATTAAATCCAAGACACAGATCTAGTATGCCACCATATATGTGAGTAGGCTCAGTAGTGCCCACAATTCGAACATTATCATGCTCATTTAGCAATTTCACTAGTTTAGTTCCATTGGTGTTTGTTATAGACCCAGAATGATGGTAGGTTCACTATTGATGCGATCTGGTAAAGCATCAGGTCGAAGCTGGTTCGCTGGGGCATAGAGATTAAAAATGTTTATGGAAAATCGCCTGCATATACTTTGACACCATGATACTGCATGTTAACTCGACTCTGCAAGAAAAGGAGTGAATGTGGCAAGTTCTTTCTGACATACATCACACAACAGTTGGTTGACCTTAGGTTATAAGCTGCATATCCAGGCAAGTTTGGTGGAGGTGCTCCATCTTTCAATCTACATTCCTGCAAACAGATGACATCAATATTCTTGGTTGCACTAATATGATGTAAGTCAGGCAACCGCTTCCTGATGGAAGCAATGTTCCATGAAAAGATTTGCAATGTAGTGAGTTATTACAATCTCTTGCTCATAAGATGGTAAAACTATTATGCTTTGACTACAGTGTGCAGACACTTAAGAGCAAATAGCATAGTTTGTACGTCTTTATCTTCAGGACCTTTATTTTTAAGTATTTTTCGGCATCTTGACAGCCAGTTAAAAGGCAAGTTTTGAAGGCAAGAGTCATGGGCTTCTTTCTCACAAATTGCTGGAAACTGAACGGAGATTGCCGCACTTTTGACATCATCACCATGCTCAAGAGCATCATCCTGATTACATATATTTATTAAACTTGTCAGGATCTGTTCAAGATGCTCAATTTTTTTCTGGAAATTTGTTATAATATGAGGAAGGTCAGGCGAATCCAATGCCTCTCCGGAGGATGGCACTTCTGGGTTAGTGCTTTCTTTAACACCTATCACCTTAACAGGTACCATGGTTACATTAGTGTTCTCTGTTTCATCATTCATTGCAGGTAGGTCCTGTGCATCTGACTCATCTCCAATTTCCAGGGGGGTTACCTGTGTGGTGTCCGTCTGACTGTTGTACTTGTGTGTATTGGGAGAAATGACAAATTCATCCCCATATTCAGGTGTAGCCATAGGTATCTGTAGTGGCAGACCAGTAGTTCCACATGTGCTAGCAGGGATGGCTAGCTCCTCCACAGCTGGTGTGTGTGATGGCATTCTGGTATCACCAGAATCCTTTGCAGTGAGGTGGGGTTCTTGCACACTTTGCAGATGTTCAGTCTCAGATCTGGCTGTGGTAGACTGGATGGCCTCATCCTCAGTTACCATTAAAGGACTGTTATCAGGTTTACATCGAAGGTTGTTTGGGTTCTGACTGCAGTCCTTGTGGGAAACTGTAAACCCAACTTCTTTACAGTTAATACACTTAAATTTTTGGCTGTCAGGGCCTACTGTGCATTCTCTAGTGGAATGTTTCCCAGCACACTTACCACACCAAGAATGTAGTATTCCACAGTCTACTGCAACATGGCCATAGTGCTGGCATTTGTAACACCTACGTTTAGGGGGTAGGTACACTTCGATGTTTAGGAAACGTAAACCATGCACCCAGATATTCCGGGGGAGGGGCACAGGACCCACCCAACTGGCAATAATTTGGGATTTTCCTTTAAGTCTTTTAGGCTTGATGACATGCTCACTGAGAGTCAGATGGGATGGGTCCATGTAGAGAGGGTATCCAAAGATTATGATACTGACCCATTTTTTAAAGTGGTGAGTGTCTGATGGAGGTCGGAGCAGCTTAATACCCCCATAAGGTGTACTAAGTAGATCATTGATCAGTTCTGCATTCTGTTCCACAAACACAAAGTTGTGTGTGTTTTTCCTAAATTGGATCCTTGAGTTAGGATGCTTGTTTACAGGTTCCATTAGCCATGCACACTTAGCAGGCAGCAGGGTGTTATCAGGGAAGTTCAGCTTAACACATTCTTCTTGAACCTCTTGTTTAATGTGATATATGTCAGAATTCTAATTTTATGCTCAATATTACCTACCTTGTCTCTCTCTCTCTCTCTCTCTCTCTCTCTCTCTCTCTCTCTCTCTCTCTCTCTCTCTCTCTCTCTCTCTCTCTCTCTCTCTCTCTCTCTCTCTCTCTCTCTCTCTCTCTCTCTCTCTTTTCATCTTCGGAATTTGTGATAAGGTGTAAGACCTCGCCTGTACCATCCATTATATCATTATATGTACCATATTATTAACACACATACAAGAAGTCTCTGAATGTATTTTTAGTAAGGTGTGTATCAAGACAAGTGATGATAAGTATCCCAATAGAAATAAGTCACTGACTTTTTTTGTTATTCTAGGTAATTTACACTATGTGTGGTAATTGAACTTATGTGTACCTGTGCATAAATAAAGTTAGTTGGTTACACGGAGGCTAGAACAACTGTTGGCTGATGTTTCGCCCTCGAGGCATGGTGGTACAGACACAGGTGTATCTCGAGGCATGGTGGTACAGACACTGGTGTTCCTCGAGGCATTGTGGTACAGACACTGGTGTTCCTCGAGGCATGGTGGTACAGACACTGGTGTTCCTCGAGGCATGGTGTTACAGATACGGTTGTTCCTCGAGACATGGTGGTACAGACACGGGTGTACCTCGAGGCATGGTGGTACAGACACTGGTGTTCCTCGAGGCATAGTTGTACAGACATAGGTGTATCTCGAGGCATGGTGGTACAGACACTGGTGTTCCTCGTGGCATGGTGGTACAGACACTGGTGTTTTTCGTGGCATGGTGGTACAGACACTGGTGTTCCTCGAGGCACGGTGGTACAGACATTGGTGTTCCTCGAGGAATGGTGGTACAGACACTGGTGTCCTCGAGGCATGGTGGTGCAGACACAGGTGTTCCTCGTGGCATGGTGGTACAGACACTGGTGTTCCTCGAGGCATGGTGGTACAGACACTGGTGTTCCTCGTGGCATGGTGGTACAGACACTGGTGTTCCTCGTGGCATGGTGGTACAGACACTGGTGTTCCTCGTGGCACGGTGGTACAGACACTGGTGTTCCTCGTGGCATGGTGGTACAGACATTGGTGTTCCTCGAGGCACGGTGGTACAGACACTGGTGCTCCTCGAGGCATGGTGGTACAGACACTGGTGTTCCTCGAGGCATAGTTGTACAGACATAGGTGTATCTCGAGGCATGGTGGTACAGACACTGGTGTTCCTCGTGGCATGGTGGTACAGACACTGGTGTTTTTCGTGGCATGGTGGTACAGACACTGGTGTTCCTCGAGGCACGGTGGTACAGACATTGGTGTTCCTCGAGGAATGGTGGTACAGACACTGGTGTCCTCGAGGCATGGTGGTGCAGACACAGGTGTTCCTCGTGGCATGGTGGTACAGACACTGGTGTTCCTCGAGGCATGGTGGTACAGACACTGGTGTTCCTCGTGGCATGGTGGTACAGACACTGGTGTTCCTCGAGGCATGGTGGTACAGACACTGGTGTTCCTCGTGGCATGGTGGTACAGACATTGGTGTTCCTCGAGGCACGGTGGTACAGACACTGGTGCTCCTCGAGGCATGGTGGTACAGACACTGGTGTTCCTCGAGGCATGGTGGTACAGACACTGGTGTTCCTCGTGGCATGGTGGTACAGACACTGGTGTTCCTCGTGGCATGGAAGTACAGACACTGGTGTCCTCGAGGAATGGTGGTACACACACTGGTGTTCCTCGAGGCATGGTGGTACAGACACTGGTGTTCCTCGAGTCGTGGTGGTACAAACACAGGTGTATCTCGAGGCATGGTGGTACAGATATGGGTGTTCCTTGAGGCATGGTGGTACAGATACGGTTGCTCCTCGAGAAATGGTGGTACAGACACTGGTGTTCCTCGAGGCATGGTGGTACAGACACAGGTGTTCCTGGAGGCATGGTGGTACAGACACAGGTGTTCCTGGAGGCATGGTGGTACAGACACGAATGATCCTGGAGCCATGGTGGTACAGACATTGGTGTTCCTCGAGGCATGGTGGTACAGACACTGATGTTCGAGGCATGATGGTACAGACACTGGTGTCCTCGAGGCATGATGGTACAGGCACTGGTGTTCCTCGTGGCATGGTGGTACAGACACTGGTGTTCCTCGAGGCATTGTGGTACAGACACTGGTGCTCCTCGAGGCATGGTGGTACAGACACTGGTGTCCTCGTGACATTGTGGTACAGACACTGGTGTTTCTCGTGGCATGGTGGTGCAGACACTAGTGTCCTCGAGGCATGGTGGTACAGACACTGGTGTTCCTCGAGGCATGGTGGTACAGACATTGGTGCTCCTCGAGGCATGGTGGTACAGACATTGGTGTCCTCGTGGCATGGTGGTACAGACACTGGTGTTCCTCGAGGCATGGTGGTACAGACACTGGTGTTGGTCGTGGCATGGTGGTACAGACACTGGTGTCCTCGAGGCATGGTGGTACACACACTGGTGTTCCTCGAGACATGGAAGTACTGACACTGGTGTCATCGAGGCATGGTGGTACAGACACGGGTGTTCCTGGAGGAATGGTGGTGCAAACATTGGGGTTCCTCGAGGCATGGTGGTACAGACACGGGCGTTCCTGGAGGAATGGTGGTACAGACATTGATGTTCCTCGAGGCATGGTAGTACAGACACGGGTGTTCCTGGAGGAATGGTGGTACAGACAGTGGTGTTCCTCGAGGCATGGTGGTACAGACACTGGTGTCCTCATTACGAGAAACAGGAACGTCAGTATTTAACGCAGAAACAGCGAAATTCTGCTAAATATACCTAAAGTTTGTGTGAGGGAAGCTGCGACAGGTGGGAGGGCGACAATCAGTGCTGTACCAATTGCAAGTTATGGTGGTAGCCAAGCTGAAATATGAATCTCACTGTAATCTTCTCCATCGCGTGTCCCATTTCACCAGAGATGCTCGCTCTACTCCTGTTTTTGAGGTTTTTGCTCTCTAGTTGGTTTTCCAGATATGCAAAGTCATTGCTATTCACTGACGCACCGAGCCATAACTTCTGCACCCAACATTCATGAAGCTAACCGAGTTCCCGGTAGCTATCTGCAACTTTACCTTCCTCTTGCAACAAAAGTACATCACATCCTTAAAAACAAAAGTCACGTTTTTCTGCAGACCTCGATTTAACACACTCACTCATGCCTGCGGGATGCTCAAGCACTTGCCACTGAAAAGCCTCCTTTACCTCCTCCCTCCAAGCTTATCTAGGATTTCCCATACCTCTCCTTCCATCCACCCGACATTTACACAATATGCATCCTATCTTGTGTTATTCATTCTAAACTATTGATATCAGCTAAGACATCGCAAACATTTTACTCTAGCATGTTAGAGACTATGTTAGGAACTATGTTAGAGACTATGTTAGGAACTATGTTAGAGACTATGTTAGGGACTATGTTAGGGACTATGTTAGAGACTATGTTAGAGACTATGCTAGAGACTATGTTAGAGACTATGTTAGAGACTATGTTAGACACTTTGTTAGAGACTATGTTAGACACTATGTTAGATATTATGTTAGAGACTATGTTAGACACTATGTTAGAGACAAGGTTAGAGACTAGGTTAGAGACTATTTTCGAGACTATGCTAGACACTATGTTAGACACTATGTCAGACACTATGTTAGACACTCTGTTAGACTATGTTAGACACCATGTTAGACACTATCTTAGACACTATGTTAGACACTATGCTAGAGACTATGTTAGGCACTATGTTAGACACTATGTTAGAGACTATGTTAGAGACTACGTTAGACACTATGTTAGAGACTGTTAGACACTATGTTAGACACTATGTTAGAGACTATGTTAGAGACTATGTTAGAGACTATGTTAGACACTATGTTAGAGACTATGTTAGAGATTATGTTAAACACTATGTTAGACACTATGTTAGAGACTAGGTTATAGACTAGGTTAGAGACTAGGCTAGAGAATATGTTAGAGACTATGTTAGAAACTATGTTAGACACTATGTTAGAGACTATGTTAGACACTATGTTAGAGACTATGTTAGAGAGTATGTTAGAGACTATGTTAGAGACTATGTTAGAGACTATGTTAGAGACTATGTTAGAGACTATGTTAGACACTATGTTAGAAACTAGGTTAAAGACTAGGTTAGAGATTATGTTAGACACTATGTTAGACACTATGTTAGAGACTATGTTAGAGACTATGTTAGACACTGTGTTAGACTATGTTAGACACCATGTTAGACACTGTTAGACACTATGTTAGACACTATGCTAGAGACTATGTTAGAGACTGCGTTAGAGACTATGTTAGAGACTATGTTAGAGACTATGTTAGACACTATATTAGGGACTGTGTTAGACACTATGTTAGACACTATGTTGGAGACTATGTTAGTCACTATGATAGGGAGTATGTTACAGACTATGTTAGACACTATGCTAGAGAATATGTTAGAGACTATGTTAGAGACTATGTTAGAGACTATGTTAGACACTATGTTAGAGAAAATGTTAGACACTATGTTAGAGACTATGTTAGACACTATGTTAGACCCTATGTTAGAGACTATGTTAGACACTATGTTAGACACTATGTTAGAGACTAATTAGAGGCTATGTTAAAGACTATGTTAGACACTATGTTAGAGACTAGGTTAGACACTATGTTAGACACTATCTTAGAAACTATATTAGAGACTATGTTACAGAATATGTTAGACACTATGTTAGACACTGTGTTAGACAGTATATTAAAGACTATGTTAGACACTATGTTAGACTATGTTAGACACCATGTTAGACACTATGTTAGACACTATGTTTGCCACTATACTAGAGACTATGGTAGACACTATGTTAGACACTATGTTAGAGAATGTGTTAGAGACTATGTGAGGGACTATGTTAGAGACTATGTTAGAGACTATGTTAGTGATTATGTTCGAGACTATGTTAGACACTATGTTAGGCTCTATGTTAGACAATATGTTAGACATTATGTTAGAGACTATGTTAGACACTATGTTGGACACTATGTTAGAGACTATGTTAGTCACTGTTAGGGACTATGTTAGACGCTGTGTTAGAGAATATGTTAGAGAATATGTTAGAGACTATGTTAGACACTATGTTAGACAATATGTTAGAGACTATGTTAGACACTATGTTAGACAATATGTTAGAGACTATGTTAGAGACTATGTTAGACACTATGTTAGACAATATGTTAGAGACTATGTTAGAGACTATGTTAGACACTATGTTAGACAATATGTTAGAGAATATGTTAGACACTATGTTGCACAATATGATAGAGACTATGTTAGACACTATGTTAGAGACTATGTTAGAGAATATGTTAGACATTATGTTAGACACTATGTTAGGGACTATGTTAGAGACTATGTTAGACACTATGTTAGAGACTATGTTAGACACTATGTTAGAGACTATGTTAGAGATTATGTTAGAGACTATGTTAGAGACTATTTTACAGAATATGTTAGACACTATGTTAGGAACTATGTTAGAGACTATGTTAGACACTATGTTAGAGACTATGTTAGAGATTATGTTAGAGACTATGTTAGAGACTATGTTAGACACTATGTTAGAGACTATATTAGACACTATGTTAGGGACTATGTTAGAGACTATGTTAGACACTATGTTAGAGACTATGTTTGACACTATGTTAGAGACTATGTTAGACACTATGTTAGAGATTATGTTAGATACTATGTTAGGGACTATGTTAGACACGATGTTAGCGACTGTGTTAGAGACTATGTTAGAGACTATGTTTGACACTATGTTAGAGACTACGTTAGACACTATGTTAGAGAATATGTTTGACACTATGTTAGACACTATGTTAGAGACTATGTTAGACACTATGCTAGAGAATATGTTAGACACTATGTTAGATACTATGTTAGACACTATGTTTGACACTATGTTACAGACTATGTTAGACACTATGTTAGACACTATGTTAGACAATATGTTAGACACTAAGTTAAGGATTATGTTAGACACTATGTTAGAGACTATGTTAGAGGCTATGTTAGAGACTATGTTAGAGACTATGTTAGACACTATGTTAGGGACTATGTGAGACACTATGTAAGAGACCATGTTAGACACTATGTTGGAGACTATGTTAGACACTATGTTAGGGACTATGTTAGACACTATGTTAGGGACTATGTTAGAGACTATGTTAGAGACTATGTTAGAGACTATGTTAGACACTATGCTAGAGACTATGTTAGAGACTATGTTAGACACTATGTTAGAGACTATGTTAGGGATTATGTTAAACACTATGTTAGACACTATGTTAGAGACTAGGTTAGAGACTAGGTTAGAGACTAGGCTATAGACTATGTTAGAGAATATATTAGAGACTATGTTAGACACTATGTTAGAGACTATGTTAGAGACTATGTTAGAGACTATGTTAGAGAGTATGTTAGAGACTATGTTAGAGACTATGTTAGAGACTAGGTTAGAGACTGTGTTAGAGACTAGGCTAGAGACTACGCTAGAGACTTTGTTAGAGACTATGTTAGACACTATGTTAGAAACTAGGCTAGAGACTAGGTTAGAGATTATGTTAGACACTGTGTTAGACACTATGTTAGAGACTATGTTAGACACTGTGTTAGACTATGTTAGACACCATGTTAGACACTATGTTAGACACTATGTTAGACACTATGCTAGAGACTATGTTAGACTCTATGTTAGACACTATGTTAGAGACTATGTTAGAGACTGCGTTAGAGACTATGTTAGAGACTATGTTAGAGACTATGTTAGACACTATGTTAAGGACTGTGTTAGACACTATGTTAGACACTATGTTGGAGACTATGTTAGTCACTATGATAGGGACTATGTTAGAGACTATATTAGACACTATGTTAGAGATTATATTAGAGATTGTGTTAGAGACTATGTTAGAGACTATGTTAGAGAATATGTTAGACACTATGTTAGAGACTATGTTAGAGACTATGTTAGACACTTTGTTAGAGACTATGTGACGGGCTATGTTAGAGACTATGTTAGAGACTATGTTGGACACTATGTTAGGGACTATGTTATAGACTATGTTAGACACTATGTTAGAGACTATGTAAGAGATTATGTTAGAGACTATGTTAGACACTATGTTAGACACTATGTTAGACACTATGTTAGACACTATGTTAGACACTATGTTAGACACTATGTTAGACACTATGTTAGACACTATGTTAGACATTATGTTAGAGACTATGTTAGACACTATGTTAGACAATATGTTAGACACTATGTTAGAGACTATGTTAGACACTATGTTAGACACTATGTTAGAGATTATGTTAGAGACTATGTTAGACACTATGTTAGACACTATGTTAGACATTATGTTAGAGACTATGTTAGACACTATGTTAGACACTATGTTAGACACTATGTTAGACACTATGTTAGACAATATGTTAGACACTATGTTAGACACTATGTTAGACACTATGTTAGACACTATGTTAGACACTATGATAGACACTATGTTAGACACTATGTTAGACATTATGTTAGAGACTATGTTAGACACTATGTTAGACAATATGTTAGACACTATGTTAGAGACTATGTTAGACACTATGTTAGACACTATGTTAGACACTATGTTAGACACTATGTTAGACACTATGTTAGACACTATGTTAGACATTATGTTAGAGACTATGTTAGAGACTATGTTAGACAGTATGTTAGACACTATGTTAGAGACTATGTTAGAGACTATGTTAGACACTATGTTAGAGACTATGTTAGAGAATATGTTAGACATTATGTTAGACACTATGTTAGGGACTATGTTAGACACTATATTAGAGACTATGTTAGACACTATGTTAGACAATATGTTAGACAGTATGTTAGACACTATGTTAGAGACTATGTTAGAGACTATGTTAGACACTATGTTAGAGACTATGTTAGAGACTATGTTAGACAGTATGTTAGACACTATATTAGAGATTATGTTAGACACTATGTTAGAGACTATGTTAGAGACTATGTTAGACACTATATTAGAGACTATGTTAGACACTATGTTAGACAATATGTTAGACAGTATGTTAGGCACTATGTTAGACACTATGTTAGACACTATGTTAGAGATTATGTTAGAGACTATGTTAGACACTATGTTAGACACTATGTTAGACACTATGTTAGACACTATGTTAGAGATTATGTTAGACACTATGTTAGACACTATGTTAGACACTATATTAGAGACTATGTTAGACACTATGTTAGACAATATGCGTCACAATTACTGTTCACACTGATATACTTCACTATTTCAACTAGTAAAGTATCTTAATACACTTACTCAATACTCCCTCCATATATATATATATAATATATATATATATATATATATATATATATATATATATATATATATATATATATATATATATATATATATATATATATATATATATATATATATATATATATATATATATATATATATATATATATATGTATATATATATATATATATATATATATATGTGTGTGTGTGTGTGTGTGTGTGTGTGTGTGTGTGTGTGTGTGTGTGTGTGTGTGTGTGTGTGTGTGTGTGTGTGTATTCAACAAATCGGCCGTCTCCCACCGAGGCAGAGTGACCCAAAAAGAAAGAAAATCCATAAAACGAAAATACCTTCATCATTCAACACTTTCCCCTCACTCACACATAATCACTCTTTTTGCAGAGGTGCTCAGAATACAACAGGTGGCCTGGAGGTGACCTGCTGGCCTGTAGGTGACCTGGTGGCTAAAGCTCCCGCTTCACACACGGAGGGCCCGGGTTCGATTCCCGGAGGGTGGAAACATTTCGACACGTTTCCTTACACCTGTTGTCCTGTTGACCTAGCAGCAAATAGGTACCTGGGTGTTAGTCGACTGGTGTGGGTCGCATCCTGGGGGACAAGATTAAGGATCCCAATGGAAATAAGTTAGACAGTCCTCGATGACGCACTGACTTTCTTGGGTTATCCTGGGTGGCTAACCCTCCGGAGTTAAAAATCCGAACGAAATCTTATCTTATCTTATCTAGAAGTATATACGCATAAAGATACAGCACATTCCTCCAAACTGCCAATATCCCAAACCCCTCCTTTAAAGTGCAGGCATTGTACTTCCCATTTCCAGGACTCAAGTCCGGCTATATAAAATAACCGGTTTCCCTGAATCCCGTTACTAAATATTACCCTGCCCACGCTCCAATAGCTCGTCAGGTCCCAAAAACCATTCTTCTCCATTCACTTCTATCTAACACGCTCATGCACGCTTGCTGGAAGTCCAAGCCCTTCGCCCACAAAACCTCCTTTACCCCCTCCCTCCAACCTTTTTGAAGAAGAACCCTACCCCGCTCTCCCCAACAGATTTATGCGTTCTCCATGTCATTCTACTTTGATCCATTCTCTCTAAATGACCAAACCACCTCAACAACCCCTCTTCAACCCTCTCACTATTACTTTTATTAACTCCACAAATTCTCCTAATTTCTACACTTCGAGTTCTCTGCATAATATTTACACCACACATTGCCCTTAGACAGGACATCTCCAACGTCTCCAACCGTTTCCTCCCTGCAGCATTTACAACCCAAGCTTCACACCCATATAAGAGTGTTGGCACCACTATACTTTCATACATTCCATTCTTTGCCTCCATAGGTAACGTTTTTTGTCTCCACATGTACCTCAATGCACCACTCACCTTTTTTCCCTCCTCAATTCTGTGGTTAACCTCATCCTTCATAAATCCATCTGCTGACACATCAACTCCCAAATATCTGAAAACATTCACTTCTTCCATTCTCCTTCTCTCCAATGTGATATCCAATTTTTCTTTAAATTATTTGATACCCTCATCAACTTATTCTTATCTATGTTCACTTTCAACTTCCTACCTTTACGCACCCTTCCAAAATTCGTCCACTAACCTTTGCAATTTTTCTTTAGAATCTCCCATAAGCACAGTATCATCAGCAAAAAGTAACTGTGTCAATTCCCATTTTGTATTTGATTCCCCATAATTTAATCCCACCCCTCTCCCGAACACCCTAGCATTTACTTCTTTTACAACCCCATCTATAAATATATTAAACAACCATGGTGACATTACACATCCCTGTCTAAGACCTACTTTTACCGGGAAGTATTCTCCCTCTCTTCTACACACCCTAACCTGAGCCTCACTATCCTCATAAAAACTCTTTACAGCATTTAATAACTTACCACCTATTCCATATACTTGCAACATCTGCCGCATTTCTCCCCTATCCAATTTATCATATGCCTTTTCTAAATCCATAAATGCAATAAAAACTTCTCTACCTTTATCTATATACTGTTCACATATATGCCTCAATGTAAACACTTGATCTACACATCCCCTACCCACTCTGAAACCTCCTTGCTCATCTGCAATCCTACATTCTGTCTTACCTCTAATTCTTTCAATAATAACCCTACCGTACACTTTTTCTGGCATACTCAGTAAACTAATTCCTCTATAATTTTTACAATCTCTTTTTATCCCCCTTCCCTTTATATAATGCGACTATATATGCTCTCTGCCAATCCCTATGTACCTTCCCCTCTTTCATACGTCTATTAAACAAAAATACCAACCACTCCAACACTATATCCCCCCCTGCTATTAGCATTTCTGTCATGATCCCGTCTGTTCCAGTTGCTTTATCCCCCTTCATTCCACGTAATGCCTCACGCACCTCCCCCACACTCACATCCTGCTCTATACTCAGATCACAACTCAGACTGCGAGGAGCCCCAGACCGAAAAATGAGACTAGTCACGAGGGAGCATTCACCAAATTCAACTTCCCATAAAGTGGGACCAAGTGTCCTAACCGATATAAGCTGGGAAAATACTAAGCAACACGACCCAAACTTATCCCAGATTTCGGTTTGTATGCACAAGGATTCCTCTAAGAAAAAGGAGGAGTAGATTTAGAAAGAGACAGGCGCTTCCTACAGGCGACGGAAAAAATAACAGAGCGGCTAAAAGAGGTCAATATATCCGCAGGGAGACACTGGTAGGAATCGCGGGAAGAACTAAAAGCTATAAATGAAATCGAAAGAAACCCAAAGTATTTCTTCTCCTATGCCAAATCAAAATCGAGAACAACGCCCAGTATTGGGCCCCTACTTAAACAAGATGGGTCCTACACAGATGACAGCAAGGAAATGAGTGAGCTACTCAAGTCCCAATATGACTCAGTTTTTAGCAAGCCGCTAACCAGACTGAGAGTCGAAGATCAAAATGAATTTTTTATGAGAGAGCCACAAAATTTGATTAACACAAGCCTATCCGATGTTATCCTGACGCCAAATGACTTCGAACAGGCGATAAATGACATGCCCATGCACTCTGCCCCAGGGCCAGACTCATGGAACTCTGTGTTCATCAAGAACTGCAAGAAGCCCCTATCACGAGCCTTTTCCATCCTATGGAGAGGGAGCACGGACACGGGGGTCGTCCCTCAGTTACTAAAAACAACAGACATAGCCCCACTCCACAAAGGGGGCAGTAAAGCAACAGCAAAGAACTACACACCAATATCACTAACATCCCATATCATAAAAATCTTTGAAAGGGTCCTAAGAAGCAAGATCACCACCCATCTAGAAACCCATCAGTTACACAACCCAGGGCAACATGGGTCTTCACTCCTAAAAAATGGTATACCTCCCTGGCCAGTGCGTGAAATTACCGCCTCCCTTTCTGCAGAAAACAATATGAAGTTCAACGATGAGAAATTTCAATTACTCAGATATGGTAAACATGAGGAAATTAAATCTTCATCAGAGTACAAAACAAATTCTGGCCACGAAATCAACGTCAAAGACCTGGGAGTGATTATGTCGGAGGATCTCACCTTCAAGGACCATAACATTGTATCAATCGCATCTGCTAGAAAAATGACAGGATGGATAATGAGAACCTTCAAAACTTTGTCGACATTTAGAAGTTCCTCAAAATGTATTCCCGCCATCGGAGATACCCTGGGAGCGCTTGAGGTTTCTACCTCTATCTCCCTAGAGGGACTATACCGAACTACCAACTACGAAAGCAAAAGACCCTACTCTGTGTGGTGTGTGTGTGTGTGTGTGTGTACTCACCTATTTGTACTCACCTATTTGTGGTTGCAGGGGTCGAGTCATAGCTCCTGGCCCCTCCTCTTCACTGATTGCTACTGGGTCCTCTCTCTCCCTACTCCATGAGCTTTATCAAACCTCGTCTTAAAACTATGTATGGTTCCCGCCTCCACTACATCACTTTCTAGGCTATTCCACTGCCTGATAACTCTATGACTGAAGAAATACTTCCTAATATCCCTTTGACTCATCTGAGTCTTCAATTTCCAATTGTGACCTCTTGTTTCTGTGTCCCATCTCTGGAACATCTTGTCTTTGTCCTCCTTGTCTATTCTGTGCAGTATTTTATATGTCGTTATCATATCTCCCCGGACCCTCCTGTCCTCCAGTATCGTCAGGCCAATTTCCCTTAACCTTTCTTCATAGGACAGTCCCCTTAACTCTGGGACTAGTCTTGTTGCAAACCTTTGAGCTTTCTCTAATTTCTTGACGTGCTTGACCAGGTGTGGATTCCAAACTGGTGCTGTATACTCCAGTATGGGCCTGACGTAAATGGTGTACAGAGTCTTGAACGATTCCTTACTGAGGTATCGAAACGCTATCCTTAGGTTTGCCAGACGCCCTTATGCTGCAGCAGTTATCTGATTGATGTGCGCCTCAGGAGATGTTCTCGGTATTATACTCACACCAAGGTCTTTTTCCTTGAGTGAGGTTTGCAGTCTTTGGCCTCCACACACAGGACTTTGCATTTGGGAGGGTTAAATTCAAGGAGCCAGTTGCTGGACCAGGCTTGTAGCCTGTCCAGGTCGCTTTGTAGTCCTGCCTGATCCTCGACCGATTTAATTCTCCTCATTAACTTCACATCATCTGCAAACAAGGACACTTCTGAGTCTATCCCTTCCGTTATGTCATTCACATATACCAAAAACAGCACAGGTCCTAGGACTGACCCCTGTGGAACCCCGCTTGTCACAGGCGCCCACTCTGACACCTCGTCACGTACCATGACTCGTTGTTGCCTCCCTGTCAGGTATTCTCTGATCCATTGTAGTGCCTTTCCTGTTATGTGTGCCTGGTCCTCTAGCTTTTGCAGTAACCTCTTGTGAGGAACTGTGTCGAACTCCTTCTTGCAGTCCAAGAAAATGCAGTCTATCCACCCCTCTCTCTCTCTTGTCTTACTTCTGTTACCTTGTCTTAAAACTCCAATAGGTTTGTGACACAGAATTTTCCTTCCCTGAAACCGTGTTGGTTGTCGATTATACACTTGTTTCTTTCAAGGTGCTCCACCACTCTCCTTCTGATGATCTTCTCCATAACTTTGCATACTATACACGTTAGTGACACAGTTCTGTAGTTTAATGCCTCATGTCTGTCTCCTTTTTAAAAACTGGGACTATATTTGCCCAGTGTCAATGGATGTGTTGAAGATCTTTGTTAGTGGTACACACAGCATCTCTGCTCCCTCTCTAAGGACCCATGGAGAGATGTTGTCTGGTCCCACCGCCTATGAGGTATCAAGTTCATATAGCAGCTTCTTCACCTCCTCCTCGGTTATGTGTACCTCGTCCAGCACTTGTTGGTGCACCTCCCTGTTCTGGTTTCCTGGAGTCCTACCAGCTTCCACTGCAAATACCCCTTTAAATCGCATGTTGAGCTCTTCACATACCTCTTGGTCATTTCTTGTGAACTCCCCATTATCCTTCCTCAGTCTGATTACCTGGTCCTTGATTGTTGTTTTCCTCCTGATATGGCTATACAACGGCTTCGGGTCAGACTTGACTTTCGATGCTATGTCATTTTCGTATTGTCGCTGAGCCTCTCTTCTTATCTGTGCATATTCGTTTCTGGCTCTTCGGCTGATCTCTTTGTTTTCCTGGGTCCTTTGTCTTCTGTACCTTTTCCATTCTCTAGTGCACCTAGTTTTTGCCCCCCTACACCTTTGGGTGAACCGTGAACCAAGGACTTGTTCTGGTCTTCCCACTATTTCTGTTTCCCTTGGGAACAAACCTCTCCTGACTCCTTGCATTTTGTTGTCACATAATCCATCATTTCTTGTACTGGTTTTCCTGTCAGTTCTCTCTCCCACTGAACATCTTGCAGGAAGTTCCTCATGCCTGTGTAGTCCCCCCTTTTGTAGTTTGGGTTTTCCCATCCAATTCCTGCTGCTCTCTCCACATGTAGCTCAACTATGTAGTCAAAGCGCAGAACCACATCATCGCTAGCTCCTAGGGGCCTTTCATACATGATATCCTCGATATCCGGACACTCAAGGTGAATACAAGGTCCAGTCTTCCTGGATCGTCCTCGCCTCTCTCTCTGGTAGTGTCTTTAACATGTTGATGCATGAGGTTTTCCAGTACCACATCCATCATCTTGGCTCTCCATGTTTTGGGACCCCCATGGGGCTCCAGGTTTTCCCAGTCTATCTCCTTGTGATTTAAATCACCCATGACTAGTAACTTTGCTCCCCCCATGTGAGCTCTTCTGGCCACCTCTGCTAGTGTGTCGACCATTGCTCTGTTGCTCTCATCATATTGTTCTCTTGGCCTCTTGCAGTTCTGTGGTGGGTTGTACATTACAGCAATTACCACCTTATGGCCCTCAGACTGAATTGTTCCTACTAAGTAGTCCCTTTCGCCTATGCCATCCATTCCTTCCAATTTCTCAAATCCCCACCTGCTTTTAATGAGCAGTGTTACTCCTCCCCTCTCCTCCCTCTGTCTTTCCTGAGGATTTGATATCCGGGTGGAAAGATTGCATCTGTTATCATCCTGGTGAGCTTTGTTTCTGTGAGTGCTATTATGTCTGGGGATGTCTCCTTGATTCTTTCATGCCACTCCTCACACTTATTTGTCATCCCATCTGCATTTGTATACCACACCTTCAACTTCTTTTCTAAAACTGAGGTTCGGGGGGTACATTGGGGTTGGGGAAGTGGGAGACCTGATAAGGAACTATGGGTGGTTGCTGTGGGGGTGGAGTTTGTAATGAGGTGGGTGGGGGCATTGGATATGGCATGTGTGGTTTGAGTTAGAATGTTTGGTTGCATTGGGATAGTCCTGGTTGGGGGGCTTCATTAGGTGGCTGTGAGGGAGGCTGTGTTTGAT